>NW_027158547.1:0-4452 GCF_002600585.1 Cystoisospora suis
TGGAAAAAGCAAATTGCAACTGGAGCAGGAAGAGGGGACGACAGCTGCAACTCGTGCTTTGGTATCCGCTGACGGGAGTAAAGGTGCCCCGGGACTCGTCGCGCTTGCATTCTCTCCGGGCAGACAAGTGCTGGCTTCCGGGGGAGTGAGCCGCCCATGGCTAATGCACCTTTCCACTGGCGTGCTGCAGAGGCCGTAAGGGATGCCGGGGGAAAGAAGTTGTAAACCGAGCAGCAGCTGCTGTTGCAGTTGTTGGTGGCGGTGCGCGCGGTTCCTTGCGCTGTCCCAGCGCTGTTGCACGCATAGCGGCAGCAGGACAGCGTCTAAGATGTGCTCCTTCGCTGCAGTCCGGTGTAGCAAAGGATACACATGAGGCCAGTGGAACGATGCTTGAGATCTGTTTTCTGTCTTGTTGAGCAATATCTCTGCTGCCCACCAGGCGGCGAAACCTCTTCAAGCTGTTACGAAGAGGATCTTGCTCCTATACTTCAATTTCGGAGAGCAGAGTGAGGGCAGGAAAAGCGTAAACTGTAACTGTGGTCTTGAGTACACCCGCAGCAGCTTGACTCTTACTGCAGCGTAACCAGAGCGACCTCACTTGTTAACTGTCTTAGAGCGGCGGGGAACATTATTGCATGGCCTGTACTCGACTCGTCTTCCGCCCCAGCACCACTCAACTACCCAGCCGCGTTCCTCTTCAACCACTTCCCAGCGGGCCTTCCTTCACCAAGAAAACCCGGTCATAGCTGGAACCGAGGACGATTAATCGTCGTCGTCTGGTCGGAGAGCCAGAACCACCGAATAGAGTGTGCGATAGTGGGAACCACAACGATGCAAAAAGCTGATGCAAATGGGCGTAGCTTCCATGTCAAAGCGTGGTCTGTCACCGTGCTTAAGGGAATGCAGGAGAAGCTTCGAGAGCTCTTGTGCGAAATCGGTCTTGTCGCGAGTGATACAGCACTAGCCAAAACTGCGTGAATGACTCAGACGGAACAGTGGAGCTAGGCACCGAAGAGAACTCAGCCTCTGTAGAGGCAGACTAGGAAACGTGAAGAGACAGGTCTGCTGCGGCTGTACATGGAGTGAACCGGTTCCCACCATGGCGTCGAAGACTATGAAATTCGAAATAATACCATAGGGGCGCGCAAAGCTGTTCTTAGAAAGAAGACAAGGGGGGACAACGGGTTGTGAAGTTGTCCCAGTGCAGTCAGGATGCTGCATGTGGGGCCATGTTCGCGAATCCGCAGTAAAAAACGGAAAGACAGGAGACTCTGCCAGATTCTCTAACCCTGTTTGCCAGCGTCGACGCCGTAACACCGGACGAGTACGCACGCCCAGGAGCTACTCTCCGGCCAGGCCGAGGAAGGGCAGGAGCCGGTAAGCATTTGCCCTGGTGAGTTGTGATATTTGATTGAAGAGTGAGCAAGGATGGCTACCCCCAGCACACATCCGTGTCATGCCCACGTCGGTGACCTCGTTCTTACCTTCTGAATTGTTACTGCCCTCTCGCCAAGCGTCACGAAGACCATCAAGCGCCGCAAGGACGAAGTGGAGCCTGGGTATAGCGTACGGGAGACACGAGAGGTGAGAACAAGCTACAAATGTGGTGGTCTTGATGAGCCACGTCGACTACGACTGCAGATCATGCACCTTCGTATGCCGCCTGTCTTAGACCCTCGTGCCCTTGGTCCGAACATGCCGAAGCAGCACTGTCTTGTCGATTGGCGAAACCGTTAGCATCAGCAGAGAAGGCGCAGCACCCGTGATAACAAACTACAAGGAGGTCTGAGGAACGCCGAAGTGGCAAGTTCCCAGCGCCCCAGTTGTAGCTCAGCTAAGTCTTCGTGGAAGTGGCAGGTTCAAGATTTGCCCAGCGGTATGTCCTACGTCACTGCCGGCCGGTCAGCAGTTTCAGGTTGCTCTTCCCTACACACCAGGGAAATGGCTTTGACAACTGCCAGGGCTGAGTGGATAAAATCTGCAAAGTGCCCTGCCTGGAGGCTGAGACGCGCCGGACCGCTTGGAGTTCACGTCTTCCGGACGCTTTTCAGGTTCCGCGCCTACTTCACTGCTAGCGCCGGGCCGGCTTAGAGGTTACTTATATAGCATATCAACTTCCTGCAGCACTATCGAGCCACGGCGTTGGGAGCAGACTACTCGAAAAAACTACTGCAGGGTGCTGCCGAGGCATGACAAAAGCACCCTTCACTGAAGTAAGAGGGGCTACAACCGACGCGGCTCCACAGGCAAAGGAAGTGGCGTACTACGTTAAGATCCGTGCAACAATATCGTTATCGCCGCTCAAATTCCGCGCTATTTTGCACGAAGCTTTGGCTGTTAGTGTCATCGTGTAGGAATATTGACTGTTACCGCCAACGTGTGCGTGGGTAGCAAGCGAGAAGAGAGGAACCAGAAAAAAGAAACGCCGATGTCGCTGAGAAAACCATCAGCTCGGAGTACCGAATACTGGGAGTCACTGAGGTCTCCAAACCAATGCATGTGTTGAAGGAAAAATCCTTTTCGGGTAGAGTTGACGTGCTTTCCTTCTGTATCTGTAGCCGTACGTGCGTGCACTCCACGTCCTCGGACCGACAGCGAGGTTTGCCCTCTTTCCTTTCTTGCACTCCTTTCTCCTCAGGGTCGAGCGCGCGGCGTTGTGAGTAATCATCGCGTCTTTCTTCTCCCCGAAGGGTGAAGTAAGATCGTGTTGAACGTTTTGACAGTCTTGGCTGTGTTTTCTGAACGGCTGCTTTCCATCGGCACCCATGCGTACGTAAATCGCGTCTGTGTTCGACACCGGTTTCTCGTTAGAGTGGTCTTTCTGGGGCAGCTCGCGTGTTTCCGCTGATAAACTTTTCCTGTATCCTGTCGGGTCATGGCAGAAATGCTTTTCGCCCAGACGCTTGCTGGCGGAAGCCTTTTCAAACCCCACAGTCTCGTTGTTAGGCAGAAGTCCGGTCTGTTCTCCCCTCCCCCCGATGTCTTCATGTCCCGTTCTCAGTCGGACCCCCGACGGCGCATGCTCAGCTACGGGGGTCGGTCCAACAGCGGTAATCTGGCCAGCGAAGGAACAGGTAAGCTCCTTTGCCTCTCTATGAGGGGCCGGCACGAACGACGCGCTATTGTCGTGTCGTTTCGTTCCTGCCTGCGCAGGCCGCCCTCCTTCGCACGAGGCTGTCACCTCTTTCCTCTCGCTTGTTTCCTCCCTAAGGCAACTACGCTTTGTCACCGGTGTGTAGTTGCAGTCACTGACTTCGAAGGGAACTACTGGTCTAGACAAGTCTCTATTTCCTTCTTTGTGCAGAGCTGCAAACTGACAGCAGGTCGCTGTAGCCTCGGTCTCCCCACTATTCGACCTCGTTTCCCTTCTCCCACAACTCCTCCAGAGTTCGGTCTGTCTCCTGTTGCCCGATAGCACAAACTCGAAGATGAAGAGGTCTTCCTGACGCTCGGCTGCAGCTAACAAGAGAAAGCACTCTCGATAGGCTGCAAGTAGCTGCTGCTCAGCGATGCTTGACGACTGAAGCTCTGCCGTTGCAGCCCCTCCGCCTTCCGTGGGTTGCACCAACTTTAGTCCGGAATCTAGCAAGTACGAGGGACCAGGAGAAGAAAGGGAGGTCAGTGGAGAGGATAATGTGCGCGATGCTTTCGCAGCAACAGAACAACAAGCTGTTAGAGAATTGATACCTGGTTCGGTGGCCAGAAGCTTTCCAGTCAAAGCCTCCAGGGGCAACGGACGTGTCGCCACCTGAGACGGGTGCCGGCGTGGCGCACCGTCATCGTCCTCGTACTTGTCTCCTGTTGGTTGTATGTCCTGCTCAGATCGTTGTGCTTCCGAAGACGGTTCGCTGGAGCTGGAAGCGTGCCGCGAATATACTGTGCTGTTTTGTTCGGAGTGCCCAGGGATCCGGCGGAGATCTCCTGCACGTCTTTGGGAAGGGTTCTGGTTTTGCTCAGGTAGGGAGGCGGTCTTCGGGTGAGACGAGCATCGAAGGTTCGGCCCCGGGTGCGAGCCGGAGCTGCTATTCGCCCTTTGAGATGCTGCCAGCTCCTTAGGAACGAGGCTCTCAGCTCCTGTACTGAGCAGCATCTCGCCCAGTCCGGACATGTCGTCCTTAGCTGTGCAGTTACGCGTCGTTTCACTTGGAGCCTCTGCGGCATCACAAACGTTACGAGTTGTGCTGTCGCTTCCTTCTGGCGCGGTCCGTGTGTCCTTTTGTCCGCCACAGCGGCCTGCGTTGTCTTTCCCTGATCTTTGAGCCCCCCCTGCGCCGTTGGCAGCGTCAGGTGGTTGCGAGGAAGCCTCGTTTTGTAACCTGGTAGTGAAAGATGTCAGCTCCTTTCTTCTGATTGAGTCGTCGGTGGACATGCAGGTGTCGTTCTGGCCAGCTGTGGGCTCGGGTGCGGACGAGACATGTGCCAGTACAGACACATGTCTCGTCCGCACCCGAG
>NW_027158548.1:0-3011 GCF_002600585.1 Cystoisospora suis
CTGTATGTCTCTACGTATGTATAGGATGATGTATGGTGTAAGAGACTTCACGAAGGTCTGCCGGCTTACCTTGTCCTTCTCCTCTACTGAAGAGTGAATCCTTTAAACTGGAAAAGAACCCTAAGGAAGAAGGAGAAGAGGGAGAGAGATGTAGATCATTCTTATGAGGAAATCTTAAGCATGGATCAGTAGGATATATCCTCCTCCTCTTCTTCTTCTCCTCCTCCTCGTTGCCGGTGCTATTCGTTCTTCTCCTTTCTTCTTCTTCCTTTGTCTTTCCTTTGCTTTCTTCTTCAGCAACTATTAGAGTACATCTCTCTGTCTCAACCGTGGGGCCGCAGTTCTCTTCTTCTTCTTCTAGTTTATCTTTTTGGCTTGTCTCTTTTTTCTCTCCAGGAGGTATCTGAGACAGATGATAGGGAGAGAAAGAAGTAGGAGAAGAAAGAGATAGACGAGGTCTCAGGATAGATCTGACACGCGTTCGCCAGCCTCTTCTTTCGAGAATTTCCTTGCCTTCTTCTTCTTCACAGGAGACGTCGCAGGTCGACCACTCGGACCAAGGAGTTACGATGCATCCATCTTCTTCCTCTACACGCAAGAGAAAGAAAACAAAAAGAAAAGAAAATGAAGAGCCAAAGAAAGAAGGAGAGTGTGTCGCCATGGTTGAACAACAAAAAGAAAAGATTTCGTAAAAAAAAAGAAAAAAGAATATAGATATATAGATGCATGCATATCTATCTCAAAATCTATCTATCTTTAATCTATCTATCTATATGTGTACGTATGAATATGTACGTAGATGTATTAGGTACAGGATGCTGAGAGAGAAAGAAAGAAGATCTATATCTATAGATAGATATAGATAGATAGATAGAAATAGATATGGTACGTTGTGTATATGAGTGTGTATATAGGGGATGATGAGTAGGAGGATAGAGGTGAGGGGTAAGTCCGTCCTCTCCGTTTGTGGAAGTGAAAGAAGACTTCGGCAAAAAGAAGAGAAAGAAAAAGCATGTCTCTTCTTCATACTTCTACCTCAAGTAGAAGGAGGAGGAGGAGTAGTGCGAGTGTCCCTTATGGTCTCTCTTCTTCTTCTTCTTTTTCTTTTTATCTTATTCTTCTTCTTCTTATTCTTAGAGTAGTGACAAGAGACTTTCTATGAGAAAAGAGAAGGAAAGTGGCTGTTTGCCTCTTCGGTCAGCTCAACAGAGAGAGAAAGAAAGAAAGAAAGAGTGAATAAGAAGAAGAGAAAGAGAGAGAAGAAAAAACCACTTCACTCTTATACATCCCCTCCGCGCCGATACATTCCTTCTTCTCTTCTCGTCTCTTCTCCCCTCTCTCACTCTTCTTTCTTTTTCTCTGGATCTCCTTGTTCTCTTCTTCGCTTTATCATGGCGGCGGCTCTTCCTCTCTGTACCTCCCCAAGGGCAAGAGAATCTTTCAGAGAATGTATACCTTTCATACTTCGCCCCCTTCTTACTCTATTCTTCATCTGCGCGCATCTCTCCTAGACAAATACCAACACAAGAGATATAGATCTATACATACATACATATACATATAGAATATATATATATATATTCGCATATACATATACATATGCGTGTACATATATATAGCTGTATATATGTATGCAGACAGATAGAGAGAGATCCATACCTCGGGTAGGGACAGCGCGAGATGACCATAGCGTGAGAGGTTGAGAGAGGAGACCGGCATTCTCCATATTAGAAGAAGAAGAATAAAAAGTGAGAAGACATTCTTCAATCTGAAGAAGAGGTTGACGAAGAAAGTCACAAGGAAGAGACTGGCCTGTAGAAGGATCCCGAGGGTGTTTAAGAATCCCTCTATATCTCACACGCTGTCCTAGTAAAATTTCCGTCCCTCCTCCTCCTCCTTCGGGTCGTCGATAATCCCCACTCCCTTCCCTCCAATCTCCTCTTAGTCTTATCACTCTCTGACGATCGAAAGAAGAAGAAGAAGAGAGAGGGGAAAAAGAAGAGAAAGAAGAAGAGGGGTGGTGACACGCGGACCATTCTTGCCATGGACTATATTCGCATGACGAAGGCGAAGCTGCAAAAGAAAAGAACACAGAGAAACAGACAGAAAAGGGAAGAGAAGCGAAGAGAAGGAAGAGAAGAGAAGAGAAGAGAAGAGAAGAGAGAGAGACAAAAGCAGAAGAGAAGAAGAGCACAGATAAGGAGAGAATGCCATGAGGCGGGTGGTAGGAAGGAAGTGAATGGAAAGACACCGGTTTACTTCTGTATTCTTTTCACAGTAGAGAAAGAAAAGGAGGAGAAGAAGAAGAAGAAGAAGACTTTGTGTACTTGTGCATTCTCATGGCTAGGAAAGGTTCACAGGTAGATGCAGACGTACTTCATACACAGGTCTATCCATATCTATATACATATAGAGAGAGAGAAGGTATATATACATACTATGATACATACGATGTGATGGATCCATATCTGTATATCTATATAGGAGTTCTCTTTATACATGCTAGAGGTCCAACGAGTAGGAAGATTCTAGAGCATAACTTTGTAAGAATCCAGAGATGTATATACAGAGAGAAAGAGGATGACGTGTGATCTCCCTTAAAAGCAGAGACGAAGAAACATCTATAGCAATTCTAGGATGAGGGGGAAGAGATAGACCCTAAACTCCAACTATATCCTACTGCGGTGTACCTACACCAAGCAAAGACACAGAGAGAGACACATCTTCTCTTCCTCTCTCTTCACTTCTCTCGCTTCTTCTTCTTCTTTTCTTGTTTCTTCTTACCGCAGGGAATATCTTCATTGCATGTCTCGACCTGAAGGGTGGAGATTCCTGCACATTCGCTATCGCCCTTAGAGTCGCCTCGATAAATTCGACTTTCCCTCTGAACGTTTTGCTGATCCATCGAAAGAGAGATAGGAGGAGGAGGAGGAGGCCTAGAGTCAGGAGAATTGATACCTGTAGGAAGAGGGAGATAACTGCTGGCCGAGGAAGAAGAAGAAGAGGGAGGA
>NW_027158548.1:3162-3544 GCF_002600585.1 Cystoisospora suis
TGAGAAAGAAAGAAAGAAAAGTATATTCTTCTTATTATCATTGAGACTTCCTCGAAGACGACGAAAGAATTTCGTCCTTTTGACTTGTGTCTTATAAGCCTCTGCTACTTTTTCTCTTCTTGAAGAAACCCAATCAAGACAATTCCTATATATGTCTGTGTGTACATACACCTCAACTTCTCTCCTTGTCTTGCTATCGTACACCCCCACTCTCTTTCTGTTTTTTCTTTTAAACTCGCTATAATTAAAAGAGAAAAATGAAGAAGTGAAGCGAAGTCAGCAGACGGACGGGGAGATCCACCACACTTCACACTCCGCTCGAAGAGACGAAAAGAAGTTCCCCAGAAAAGCATCATACAGCCTGCATATAAATGTATGAAGA
>NW_027158548.1:4032-4190 GCF_002600585.1 Cystoisospora suis
AGAGAAGAAGAAGAATAGGGAGATGAAGGAATGACAGATCGAGTACGTTCTTGTATTCCTCCTTCACATAGACTGCTACACGCTGACCAAAGCCCCCATGGGGTGTATGTACACTCCGTCGCTGCGGCTGAACAGCAAAGAAAGAAAGAGAGAAAGAG
>NW_027158548.1:4757-4894 GCF_002600585.1 Cystoisospora suis
AGATGCCAGGGTCGCATGCGTCTTCAAAAGAAAAGACAAGTGATAAGGAAGGTGTTTCTTGGATAAGCCGAAGAGAGGTCAAAGAGAGATCTGTCTTGTTCATACCACAGTTCGCTTTCGAATACATAGGGCTACCT
>NW_027158549.1:0-322 GCF_002600585.1 Cystoisospora suis
CCCACTCGAACGTCGGATGTCATCGAAACATGCCACTACACTCCCGGTATCAGTTCTCCCAACGGGATCCTTGTACACATTGACTCCCCCTTCGGCTAAGCAAACCCTTCAAACATCAGAAAAGCTACCTTTCAACGGCTCCCTACTTCGGGAATTCGTTCTTTTACCATAAGTCCCCTTTTCAAGGAATTATTCTTCTCCCTCTTCATTGGTTGCTTAACTCCTCTTGCTTCCCAGGCTTCCAGTTGGTCCCCGTGGAGTGCCCCGGGGTGGTGCCCCACTGGTCCGGTCGGTCCGGTCCCGGCCCCGGCCCGTTCACTGG
>NW_027158550.1:0-133 GCF_002600585.1 Cystoisospora suis
TCTTCTTCTTCTTTCTTGGTCTTCTTCTTATAGCGACAATACACTCGCTTAAGTGTATGTACATACCGCTGGAGAACGAAATCAAACTCGTGAAACTGCGCAAAGAAGGAAAAGAAAAGAAAGAGAAAAAGAC
>NW_027158550.1:665-898 GCF_002600585.1 Cystoisospora suis
AGAGAGAGAGAAGGAGGAGTAAACTGATATAAAGTTCTTGTCTTTTCGTATCATTCTTGGCTAAGAAGAAAGAGAGACATGAAGAGAACAAGAAAGTAAGTGACTTTTGATGACTGCCGGTAACACACAAGTGAATGAATGAATGAGAGACAGAGACATGGTCGTCTCCTCCATCTCTATTCTGTTCTCTCCCATGAGATAGATGCTTCCCTCCTTCTTCTTTTTCTTCTCAC
>NW_027158550.1:925-1282 GCF_002600585.1 Cystoisospora suis
TTCCGTCGAGTGTATATACACCTGCTCTCTTGCACAGAGGTCAGCTAACTCAGGCAGGCAGAATTGGAGATAGAAGTGCTCCACGGTGCGTGTCCCTGCATTCGTGACTATTACAATTTGATTCAATGGAGATCTTGGGTAAAGTTGTCTTAGACCTCTGAAGAGGTCTGCTAGCGTCTGAAAGAGGCCTGCTGCATGCAGGCCTTTTCTTATTTCGTTCACAGCTACTAAAGCCCCCTCTGTGCAATGGCGAGATCTCCATTGGCTCATAATCCACGATGTGGGGATAAGAGTATTATCAAGGTCGAGAAAGATCAAGCGAGGCCGATCTACTGGAGAAGAAAAAGAAGAAGAAGA
>NW_027158550.1:1319-7077 GCF_002600585.1 Cystoisospora suis
AAGAACAAGAGGGGAGAGTTTGCGAAGATGGGGAAGAAGAAAGAGAAGAGGGAGAGATAGATATCGGAGATGAACAGAAGGAGGAGGAGGAAGAAGAAGACTGATGAGAGCTTGATGAGGCCATGACATAGGATGAGGACGATGGAGAAGAAGAAGAGGGAAGAGGTTCATGCGCTGGAAGAGAAACAGAAAGACATGAAGTCGAAGTAAAAGAAGAAGAAGAAGCAGGGGGTGGCGGTGAAAAGGATGAAGTATGAGAAGGAGAGACTGAAATAGTAGACGCAGATCTCGGAGAGCTCGTCGCTGTTGTATTAGCTGTATTAGGACACGTCGACCCACTCTTACTTACAGAAGAAGAGCAAGAGGGAGAGAGAGAAGAAGATGACGGGGGGAGAGGGATAGAAATATTTACGTGTGTTTGATCAGAATGAGTGCTGTACGAATCTAGTGGAGAAGAAGGATGGCGACTAGATTCCTCCGAAGCGACACGAGAACTGGGAAAAGACAGACATTCTCCACTCTCTTCTTCTTCTTCTCCTCTATTCTGTCCTGTAGAATACCTCGGAGATGAAGAAGAAGAAGGGCGGGTCTCTGAACCTCTCACGAGAAGATCTTCCTTATCATGGGCTTGCCTTAGGTGTACAGAGACAGAGGAAGAAAGAGAAGAGTAAGAGAGAGACACTCTCTCGTTTGGACGAGATACGAAGCAAGAGACAGGTCTTTCTTCAAAAGCATTCTTTTCTTTCGCTTTCTCTTCATCCACCGGATGACTAGGCAAGCGACCTGGGATACGAAGGGGAGAGTGGCCGTTCTTTCTCATACACATATCTTCTTCTCCTCCTCCTCTTTCCTCTTTCTCTCTCTCTTCCGCTTCTTCTCGCCTTTCATCACCTCGTCTTTCTCTCCTACAGGGGGTTGACAAGAAAGGAATCGCTTTTTTCTCTCGGCTTAAAGACGAAGAAGAGTCGATCGAAGCATGATCAGAAGAAAAATTTCCAACGACGGGTGCTAATTCGTGAGGTGAGAGAGATGAAGAAGAACAACGATGACTATGGTGAGGCTGTCTCTCCAAAGTTTCTTCATCTTTGCCCTCGAATCTTCTTCTTCTTTCTTCTTGTGTAGACAACCTCTCTTCCTTCTCTTCTTCTTCTTGTTCTCCTCTCTCGGCGTGACCCTCATCAAGGCAAACACTTCGATCATCTTCTTCCACAAGCGACATTTCAACGGACTCGTCTTCTTCTTCTTCGGCAATGTCCCTATCGCGTGACAGTTGTTCTCTCTGCTTCTTGTGCTTTTTCTGATCTACCAAGACGCTCTTCTCTTCATCTTCTTCTCTTACTTCGTCTTCGCCCCACAAGAAACCTCTTCTCTCGTCGTCCATTTGTGGATTGAGATCTAAATTCACCTCAGAAAGAGGAAGAAAAGAAGATAAAGAGAGAGAAGAAGTGCTTTTAGCTCGGTCATCATGATGGAGAGAAGAGGAGGAAGACAGAGAAGAAGAAGAAGAAGGGTTCTTCTTCTTGTTGCGAGGCTCTCGGTAACTGCCCGTGTCCTTCTTCATTATCGTCATTTCCTTCTTCATCTTTTCTTCTTCTTCTTCGTCTCCGCGATCAGTTGTCCTTCTTTCTCTGTAAGGAGAAGAAGCATTCAACTCTTGAACGGGTTCTTCTTGTGAAGGGAGAGGGAGCAGTGAGGGAGAAGACGAAGAAGAAAGGAAAGGAGCTCTCTCTCTTCTCTCCTCAGAATTCTTTCTACTGAAAAGAGAGCTCCTACATGGCGATGGCGAGGATGACAAAATGGGGCTCTCGTTGACTGGCCCTATAGGAAGTTCTGACGAGGAAGATGAAGAAGAGAAAGAAGAAGAAGAAGAAGAGAGATAGGAGGAAGAAATGAAGATTGAAGAGGACGCTGAGGAAGACGGAGACAAAGAAGAAGAGACAACTTGTTCTCTGTAAGAAGAAGAAGAGAGAGAAGAAAGAGAAGAAGAAGAAGGTAACGATGACGACAGGATGGAGCTGTGGGTATGAGAGATAGAGGAGCACGAGTTATTATGGCAAGAAGAAGAAGAAGAAGAGAGAAGAGTCGTTGATGTCTCTGACGCCGTGAAGAGATGAACGGGGGAGATTGAAGAAGGACCTGCAGAAGAGACTTGCCTGGGGGGGCCACCTAGTACCACCACCGACGAAGAGAGAGAAGAGGAAGAAAGAAGAAGGTCTGAGCCTGTCTTCTCATCGATCTCTCTCCTTCCATTCTTTCTTATAGATGTCTGTCTGATAGAAGGAGAAGAAGAAGAAGACGAAGAAGAAGAAGAGGAAACGGCATCGCGACAAGACATGCATGATAACGAAGAAGAAGAAGAAAGACAATGAGGTGAAGGAGGAAGAGAAGAAGGAGAAGAAGAAAGACCAACACACGTCTCTTCTTCCTCTTCTTCTTCATCTGATACCATATGAATATCGACAGTCGAGAGAGAGGTGTGTTTCTTCTTCTTCTTTTTCTCCGTTGCATGAGGACGATAGAAGCGATCCTCCTCCTTAACTAGAAGATCGTCATGATGGCCGTACACCCCCATCTTCTTCTTCTCTTCTTGAAAGAGTCTGGGACTATCGCCAGTCAACAAGCTGCCTGAACTCTCCGCTTCTTCTCTCTCTCTATCCCTCATCATATCCACCTCTTCTTCTTCCTCTCTCTCTTCTTCTCTCGTTCGTGTCAGGCCGCTCATAGGAGAAACACCTACAACGCCACCTAAAGAAGAAGAAGAATTCAGTCCATTCACTTCAAGAGAGGAGGGTGAGAAAGAAGATGCTACTAGACGACCATCATCCTCATTTCTGTCTTTCTCTTGGATCTTTCCTGTGCTTTCTTCTTCTTCTTTATCTTTGCCGAGACTTCCATCCGTCGCCGAGGTGTCCTTCTTCTTCTTTATCATTGCATCTCTTCTTCTAGCCTCTTGTTCTCCTTCTTCTTCGAAGGGTGCGTGGCTCTGGAGCGAATCTTCTACCGTCGTAGCAGTCGTCGTTAGATCCATAGAAGAAGAAGAGCAGGTGTGAAAAGAAGAGGAAGAAGGAGAAAGGGCACACGGAGAAGAGGAAGAAGAGAATGAGGCGAGCGGCGGTAAAGGGAGGGGATGAGGTAGATGCATAGATGATAAAGACATAGAAGAAGAAGAAGAAGAGAAAGAGAAAGAAGAAGAGAGATGACGGGTGTGATCTCTCCTTGGCGTTGCTTGAGATAAGAAAGAAGAGAGAAGAGAAGAAGAAGAAGAAGAAGAGATTGGCGATGACAATGATAAGGCTGTATAAGGTGTAGAAGAGATGCTCTGCTGATACGAATGACAGAAAGCATCGGAGGTCTCGATCTCTTTCTCTCTTCGCTTGAGGTTTTTCTTCTTCTTCTTCAGGACTTCTCTTTCTCCTTCTAGTATGTTCTTTGGACTTTCATGCTCTTGAAGAAGAGCATGACAGGGCAAAGAAGACACTTTCTCTCGTTCTTCTTCTTCTCTTTCTGAATGTTGTCTCTCTCCTCTATCTATCCGAAAGGGCGTGGGGTGACCTTCATCTTTCTTGCTACCTTCCCCGAGAGAAGGAGAAAGAGAGGAGAAGGACTGGCTCTTCTTGGATGCATAAGAGCAGTGTTTCTCGTATCCTGACGAGGTGTCTATACACTCCGAGGGGATTCTCATAAGACGTCTTCTCCTTCTTTGACTCGATGGAGACCTTCTTGCACCCCCTTGAACACCTCCTCCTGGCTCATCATCACATATCATTCCGCTTCCTCGGCTTTCAACAGCGTCATCTTTTTCGTGATTCTTCTTCTTCTTTGGTTCTGCAGCTTCTTCTTTAGCCTCTCCCTCTTCTCCTTCTTCCTCCTCTTTGCGAAGAGAAACACTCGGAGAAAAGGAAGAGAGAAGAGAAGAGACAGAAGGAGCACCTGCCTCGGGAGGGCGTATCGACTGCCTATCTCTCAGAAGAGCCTTTGTGTAGAGCGGGTCTGCAGATAAGCTTTCCTTCTTCGTCTTCTCATAAAGAAGACCGAATCGATAAGAAGAAGAAAAAGAAGAAAGAAGGTTATCATCGTGACGGAGAACGTCGGATGAGGAGAGAGAAGAAGAAGGATTCTCATGAAGAGAAGGAGAAGGAGGCTGTTGTGCTTCCTGCTGGGAAGGTCTTGGAGATGAAAGCGAAGAGAAAGAAAAAGAAAAAGAAGAAGCTTCATCTTCTATGGATCGATGAGTAGTCGTCAAATGAGAAGAGCTCTTCTCCTTCTTCTCCTTCGTTTCATTCTGTAAAGGCTTTGAATGACCATCATCACTCAATACAGAAAGAGAGGAAGGAAGATCTTGTAAACCTTCATAGACTGGCGAGATGCATGCTAGATGACTTTCTTGCTGGTCGTAGAGAGCCTCTTCTTTTGCTTTCTCCTCTTCTCTCTCTTCGCTCTTCTTCTCTAAGAAAGAAGACGACGGAAGAGAGAAAGAAGAAAAGGAAGAAGAAGAGGAAGAAGAAGAGGAAGACGACGGATCCTTGGGGTTTTTCTCTTGTTTCTTCGAAAAAGGATGAAAAAGAAAAGGAGGGCTCTGTACATCCATTGTGGAAGCAGTCGCTGAAGAAGAGAAAGAAGAGAAAGAAGAAGAAGAGAAAGAAGAAGAAGAGAGAACACGGTTGAAGTCGTTCTTCTTGTGCTTCTGTTGCTTTTTATCCTTATGAAGATGACGATGATCCTGCGATCGATCGTAGTGCGGCGGTCGTGGTGGATGTACACCTCCTTCTTCTTCTTCTCCCGTCTTTCTTTCTTCTTTCTTTTGAATGAGAGAATCTTTGCCAGAAGGAGGTCTTTTCAAGAGATGACAGCCATATCGATCATCTTTCTCATTCTCTCTATCTCCTTGAACGAAACTAAACCCTGAAGAAAAAAGACGACGGCACCTTTGCTGGTCTCTCCCCTCAAGGCTCGAATGCTTCTGTCCGTGTTGATCTTCATGTGAAGTCGTAGCTATCTTTCTTCTCTCTTCACTATCCGATATATCCATGACACCTAGAGAAGCATCTTCTTCTTCTTCTCTTCTTCTCCAACTACTACTACTACTACCACCCTGGCAGTCTCCTCTTTCTCTCTCTTCTCTCTCTTTCCCTATCTTGTTGATTAGCGTCACTGTAGGAATCCCCTCTTCCTCTTTCCTCGACGAAGAGGAAGAAGAGCTTCTAGAGCTCTCTTGAGAATACATCTCGTTCTTTCTTTGCGACATTTCCCTACAAGAGAAGAGAAGTCTTCTCCACGTTGTAAGGGCCCTTGTTTCTTCTTCTTCTTCTCTACCACTTCTTCTTTATCACCTTCTCCTCCTCCTTCTGTTGACGACCATCGCACTGCAGGTCTATCTTCATTCTTTCTCACTTCCCCATGACGTCCCAACACAGCAAGAAGAGGAAGAGCAAGAAGAGGGAGAAGAAGAAGAAGAGAAGGAATTGTNNTTTTTCTTTTTCTTCTCTCTTGTCTTGAGAAGAGTAAGTCAAGAGGAGTCAAGATGAATCTATGTAAGCAGGAGTATCTTTCTTCGTGAGAGATGTAAGGTGCTCTCAGCGTCTCTCCTCATGCGATGACTACGAAAAGAAGAAGCGCCTAGACTTCCTCAATTCTCTAAAAGAGAAAAAGACTCTCCCTTTCCTCCGACGCTAAACCTCCTCCTAACATATGCAAATTCACAGAAGAGATTGACATATCAAAGACACATGCATTGCAGACTAAAGACAGATAGACTAAA
>NW_027158551.1:0-368 GCF_002600585.1 Cystoisospora suis
ATAAATTGCCGCTTGGTTTCCTTATCTCGGCATGATCTGGTCGCTCTGGCATCGGTGCGTTCTCACAGCGATCGTCATTCTTAAAAATAGGGCAATATTTGATGACGATCAGGGCAGGATTGTAAAATCCTGACAAGAATGGGTCCTAGGGGACCCTAACAGCCACGGCGAGCCGCTCGACCGTACCCCTCGAGCGGCCGATAGCGAATCCTAGGCGGTTTCTCGCCGCCTAAAAGAGAGGAACCGTGCCAAAGACGGCTTTGGCAGCACCCACGGTGCAGAAACATTGTTTCCGGCACCCAAATCGGACGCAGGACCCCACATCTCCCCTCGGGAACGCCGCCTAGCCGGCGCCCCAAGCCCCGTGA
>NW_027158552.1:0-224 GCF_002600585.1 Cystoisospora suis
AATGTTTTATCCTCTTCCATTAAATTAGGGCACTCCGCTGCCGCTTTATTGAACCTAATAAGATACTCTTGCACCGTAGTCAGTTGTCTCACCCTCCTTAATTTTTCTAGCGCCTCCCCTTCGGAAATTGCATTAAAATGAGCACGGATCACTTCTTTCAGTTCCGTCCAAGTTTGCGGACGCTGACTATCTCCGAGAGCGATGGTAAACCAATCCATCCGCTC
>NW_027158553.1:0-263 GCF_002600585.1 Cystoisospora suis
ACGCGGTACGGCACGTTCGAATTCACAGTCATGCCGTTCGGGCTAGCGGGCGCCCCTTCCACCTTCCAACACCTTATGCACTCGATATTTATCAAAGAGCTGGACGATTTCGTCATTGTCTATCTGGACGACGTCCTGATCTACTCAACTACCAAGCAAGAACACTTAGAGCACCTACTCACGATGTTCACACAAGCTAGGGAACACCAACTCTACCTCAACCCCACCAAGTGCGAAGTAGCAACACAGCGGGCAACGTACCT
>NW_027158553.1:775-1057 GCF_002600585.1 Cystoisospora suis
GGATCGACAAGCTCGCGGATTTCGATCTCAAGGTTGTATATAAGCCGGAACGCCAGAATGCGGTCGCACACGCTATCAGCAGAAGACCTGACTTACTTAACAAATTTCCGAAGAAAGACCTAGACCAAGAGGAACTGGCCTCTCCGAAGAATCTCCAAGATAGAGGAAAGCTTCTCAAGAGTGTGCTGATTTTTCCGTACCTTTTCAAGTGGCTGTGAACAACGTCCCTGATGTGTGCGTCGAGGACGACGAGTCCCATGTGCCGAAAGGGGAAGGGGATCA
>NW_027158554.1:0-273 GCF_002600585.1 Cystoisospora suis
TCTTTCCAGCCACGCCACTGATACGGGGTCGAGCCTTGGCTCGTCCAGATGGAAGGAACGCTTCCCGCCCGTGCTCGAGAAAGAAGGGAGAGAAGCCCGTGGCGATGTGCGGAGTAGAGTTACGGCGTACGACCACCGCTTGCCCTGTCCCAATCTCTTCCGTCTTCATCCACCAAGGCGCCAAGCGCCTTCTTTAATGTACGCATAAAGCTCTCCACCACCGAATTTCCTTTCGGGTGGTAGGGCGTGCTAAATATTTTACGCGCTCCTATG
>NW_027158555.1:0-9108 GCF_002600585.1 Cystoisospora suis
ATATATATATATATATGTATAGCATGCACAGATACATGTTTGGTCACTTTTGTATTTGCATGTCTTTCAAGTTGTCTTGTGTTTTATCTGCAAAGTAAGATAGAGCTTTGTGGAACGAAGATGACTAGGAGATCTTCACCCTAGCTTAGATGAGGAAGAAGAATGACGAATGAAACAGATTTCGTTCTCACTCACTCTCTCTCTCTTTCTCTTCTTCTTCTTGGTCTGTTCGCAGTCTTCCCCTCCAGATCCTGATTCGTTCCCTTTCGTCGTTGTCGGGAATAAAGTCGATGAAAGTCCGTCGCTTTTCTTTCTTCTTACTTTACTTTGTCTCCTTTCTATCTCCTATATACACCGTATACATATACATAGTGTATATACATCTACTATCTCTTTCTTTCTTTCTGTTGAGAGCTTACATTGCCTTGGTAGTCTACTGCTGTTCCCTTCATACCTCGACTCCTCTCTCAGTATATAGATAGATCGATGTATATGTATGTACACAGGTGTAGAGAGATAGATAGATAGATATCTGCAGTTGACGTGATAGGTCATCGGAAGGTGGACACATAGATAGATCATGGAGATCTATACACATCTGGATCACCATATAGGGACTGCTAGTTATGTGTACAGGCCAAGATCTACATTTCTCGTTACCTTCTCTACTTTTTTCTTTGATACACAGTTCGATAGACAGGGAGATCCATCTGTCTATAGACGATAGCTTCATGTAGTTTCACCTCGATGACTTTGTATGAAAATAAATGGACCTTTCATGTACAATGCGAAGTGTACAGCTGCGAGGAGAGATAAGGAGGATTTCTCTAGAGAAGCAGTGGTGCTTCAAGAAAGGAAAGACGCCGTCGTTGTCGTTTGTATAATGTGCATGCGTTGATGTATAGAAGAATTCCCAAAGAAAGAAAGAAAGAGATCGGACTTTTTCTCTTTTTCTTTTTCACGTCAAGTGCGTGATCTGATACATGATAACGAGCTGTCTTGTCACCACCTCTGTACAGATTAAACACACACGCTGTACATACACCCCAATTTCTCCTCTGACACTTGAACACTCTTGTAAGGTCAACACATCAACTGTCAGACAAAAGGAAAGAGAGATCGATCATAAGGTACACGAAGGCAAAGACCTCTGTATGCTTGAAAGAAAGAATGGCACGACACCTCTTTCTCTTCTCTTCGCCTATCACTACATCTCTACAGAGAAAGATGTAGGACGTTTTCTTCCTTTCTTTCATTCACTACAGCTGATACTCCCCCCTTACACCTCACTATCTCTATACATCTATACATCTATATCGATGTGTACATATATATATATATATATATAGAGAGAGAGAGAGGCGTTGAACGAATCTGTCTGTATGAACATACAGGTGGAGATATGTATGTGTATATGTATGTCTGAATTGTGTTGCCTTGTTTCTTTCTTTCTTTCTTTCTTTCTTTCTCTGTTTTGCTATTGTGTAGGAGATAAGAGAAGAGTATCGACTGTGAAAGCAGAGAGCTTTTGTCGACAGAGTGGATCAGATATTCCCTACTTCGAAACAAGCGCGAAGACGGCTACGAATGTCCATAGCGCTTTCGAAGAAATTGCCAAGAGAGCCATGCTACAAGAAAAGAAACAGGAACAGATGTACGTCCTACCATTCAACACATTGATGGAGACAGAGACAGACATAGACGCATACCTAGAAGACATAGACACCCGTACATAGAAGACACATACCCAGACATAGACACACCTAGACATAGAGACATACATAGACATGCACAGACAGACGGTTTCTTCTTCTTTTTCTTTTTCTTGCTTTCTTCGTCTTCTCCCCGAGTGTCACGAGGGATGGAGATCGAGAGATTGAAGGATCGACCCACTCTTTCTCGGTCACAAGATGAGCTGTCCCATAGAGAGTTTTATAGATAGATAAAGAGATAGCTAGATAGATGGAGAGAGAGACAGTTAGATGATAGCATGGCTATTCTTACTCTTCTCCTTGCTATTCTACTGCTCTTCTTCTTTTTCTGTCTCGTGTAGACTTTAGTACACACATCTGTCTATCTCTCTCATAGACACACCGTCGATCTCCTGTCTCTAGAGATAAGACATGACTTAGATGTCTATTTCTTCTTATGCGCCAATCCTAATCTCCCCCCTCTCTTCGAACCGTGACGTCATACTACAAAAAGCATTCGATACATCAATCTCCCTTCTCGGCCCAACAATGTCTATCTTCAATCTTTTATCTATCTTTAATCTATCTTTAATCTTTTATCTCTCTATCTTCCATGTAGTGAAGGAAGAAGGGGTATATGATAGGTTGAGGCATGCTTCCACCTCTAATCTCTTGACTGCTTTCTTTCTTCTTTTTCTTTTCTTTTTGACTCTTTCTCTCAGATACCTGCCGGAGACTTTAACCCTAACTAACCCTGATATCCGTCCCGCCCCTATAGAGAGCGGCGGCGGATGCTGCTAAAAGTCTTCCTCTCTCTTCTCCTTTTCTTTGTTTCTATTCTTTCTTTCTTTCTTTCTTTTCTTTCTTTCTCCCTTCTTCAGTCCAAGGGAGAGAGAAGGAGAGAAGGACGAAATGAGTAGAAACAGAAAGGTACAAAGGAGAAAGAAGTCTGGATGGATAGAAGAAGAAGAAGATCGACGTCTAAGTTCAGCTTCTGAGTGGTCATCGGAGAGGTATCGCGCCATGTTTAGATGAGAAAGATGATGTAAAAAGATCGACAGAGAAAGAAGTAGGTGGATAGAGAGGTGATTGAAAGGAAAGAGAGAAAGAGATATATATATATATATATATATAGATGGCTGCTAGATACGTCTAGAGAGGAAGAGACAAAGGAATCGTGTGGCAGGCGTGATAGAGTAAGAAAGAAGTACAAGCCGGAAGAGTTCACTTATCTTCTCTCTTTTTTCTCTTAAGTTATGCGCAACTCTCTTTCTAAAGCTAAATGTGTAGAGAGGTGTAAGGAGGTCCTCGTAACCATGCAAATCTGTGAGACAGAAGAATTCTTCTCTGCTCTTCTTTTCTTCTTCCTTCCTGGATCTCCTATCGTCGTGAAAGAGTAGAAAGAAGAGCGGAGTCTTCTCTTTCTTTCTCTTTTGCTTTCTTCTTTTTTTCTCTTCCTCCTCTTTTCATTCTCTCTCTATCTCTTCTCTCCGGTCTGTAAATCTGTGAAGAAGATCTCGATCACTCTAAGTAACGTAGGATGAGAGAAGATGCTCTTTCACGAGGACCGTAGCGCTGTATCCTACTTCGAGTAGACAGCATGTTAAGAAACAGAAGATAAGAAGGAAAGAGAGAGAAGAAATCTACAGTCACGCGAGAAGAAAGATGAGAGAGAGAGAAAGATAGAAGGACAGGCAATCCATCCCCAATAGAGGAAACAAAGAAAGATGAAAAGACGACGAGGGAAAACTTTCTCTCGGTCGGTAAACTCTCAAAGATCATCGCCTTTCCTCCTCTTCCTCTTTTACTCGATGCACGTCAAAGAAAGAAGAAGACACACCTCTTTTTCAGAAGACTACAGACGTATCTCCTTCTCATCTACTCCTTCCATCTATCTCTATCTCTCTCTCTATGTACACCCCCCTATGTCTTGATATCAGTGCATGCATGAGTATGTCTTGTTGATTGCTCTATTCTTTTTTTTCTCTCTCATGCATGTGTGTGACTGACTGTCTCCTGTCTTTCATCATGCTGACGTAGCGACTTTCTTCTGCTGGCGTGAGTTGGCAAGAAAGAGATTAAAGAGTTCCTTGGGAAAGGTCACCCTTGGCATTTTCCTCCGGACTTCGTGTTGCCGTTCTCTTGATGTTCCTCGGCCTACATCGTTCGTCAGCATAAGAAGAAGCATTCGTAGAAGCCCGCGTGAACGTTCTTTTCTCCTCTTCTTCAACTTCGTTTCTTTCTCTTTCTCACCTGATTGGATCATGTTTTCTTTGTCGTCTCTTCTCGTCGCGGATCCTCAGCACGATCATCGAATTTTCACTATTTTTCTGTCTTTCTCAAGAATCGATGGATGTAGAGGTCTAGTCAGTTTAGCAGTCTCGGTGATTCTCATCTTTAGTCCAGTTCTCTCTCTATCTCTATCTCTCTCGACAGCTTATCTAGGGATCTGCGCTGTACAGACACCCGAGCGTTCTTTTCGTAACGGCCAGCCCTTTCCCCAGTGAGATGCAGCAGCACTGGATATCGTAGATCTGAACTCTACATATCTATCTATCTTTAATGTATATATCTATCTATCTTTCTTTATCTATCTGAGCTGAAAGCGGCTGAAGAAGAGAAGGAAAGCTTCTTCCGTCTTGTGTTTCCCCGACATGAGAAACCTCCCCCTTGACGTTCTACCGGAGTGTGGAAAGATGCAGTAGATGCAACACATACACAACACCCCTCCCTACATAGACGCATACACTGAGAGCTTTCTTCCTCTTGCCTGATGCCGAGGCTAACGACTTCCTGTTTGCTTTTCTTCGCCAGACAGCTTTCAGCTGTATTGCAGACATCTTTTCCTTAAAGAGTAAGATAGGATGGAGACGACAACCGCAATAATCATTCCAGGTGTATGTACACTCCAGCGGATGCCAAACCCTTTTCTTATAGCAATGCTAAGATTGTCTGGGAATGTAATCTATCGTCGCTATGTCAATAGATGAGCCGAAATCTCTTTCACGTCCCTCTATATATATATATATATATACATGAATCTACATAGATATAGATTGGAACAGAAATCTCAGCATTCGCCCACGACTGATGGCTAGTAGACATCGAAACACGTCGATTGTCTAGCCATCCCTCTTGACTGGCTACGCCCTACTTGGCCAGCCTGCTATGATAGAGTTTTTCTCTACTGTCAACTTCATGTCGCCTTTTCTTCGTACACGTGCACTCCTCTGCGCTCGTTTCTTCTCCCCACATCTCCTTCCCTACATACATACACTTCTCCACACCTTTCGTTACATATACATTTACATGGATATATATGTATATATATACAATATATAGAATATATATATATATATAGGTAGAGAGGGGCGTGGGGTCCCGGAGACCATGGGTGCATATATACCTTTAGATATACGTAATCTCTACGTATATATGAAAATATGAATGTACAAATAGATATATGCATACATATGCTTAAGGTCCATTTGTAATCCTTTAATTCCTGTCAGTGAAGAAAGAGAATGGGGTGTCTAGTGTATGGGTGTAACGAGACCTTAAGAAGAGTTGACTAAACCTCCTCACATCCTTTCAAAGACGATAAACAAGAAGGAGCTTTTTGACCTCTTGTAATGACTCTGGATGATTAACAACAGGAGAGAACGAATCGACACTTGAAAAGAAAATAAAGAAACACACTCCAAACCGAAAGTTTAAAAAGTCGTGAATACAGAGAAAAAAAGCACTTTCTTTCTTTCTTTCTTTCTCACTCTTTCTCGGGTTGAAAGACCTTCTGTCTACAAGTGAGAAAAAGAGACAGAAGAAGAGAGAAGAGTTCTCCTTCACGATACGCCCACTACTACTACTGCTCCGATGACCACAGATAGCTAGCTAGCTACATACATACAGAAATAGATAGAGGCTTTTCCTTTCTTCTTCATTTCTTCAAAGAAACATAAAGAAGAAGAATAAGAAAGAAAAGAGAGAGAACCTCTTCTTCTTTTCAAACGCGAGGAATCGACGTGTTTCTTCTTCTTCTTTAACCTAGGATTTCCGACACCCCTGCAATCATAATCCTCATTGTCGGGGTGCGTGAAATCTCGCCTTCTCTGTCTTTTCGAAAAGTTAAAGAAAGAAGCAGTACGAGAACAGAAAGAAAAGTGTAAGTTGTGAATTGATCGATTGAGTCTCCTTTATCATGACTCTAACTCTTTGTAAATATCTTGTCATTAGGCTGGAGGGTTCTCTGTCGCATTTGCAGTGCCATACTCCACCTGTCTACACTATGTGTGTATAGATAGATTCCCTTCTATCTATTCAAACACATCTATCTACACATACAGATAGATATACATAAATATATATATATATATAGACATATATAGATAAGAATATCCATACATATTCGCTGGAGCCTGATAAAGTATGCAAGGCTGTACGAACCTCTTGATAGATACACCTTCATACATACACATTCATATGTACACTATGTCCATGAAGTTCGGGTGTACGTACACCCTGCCAACATCTTCCTCTCCTCCCCCTCATGCATCTCACACGGCTCCACCGAGGAACCGTTTGCGTGCGAGAAAAGATACTTTGATCTCTCTAGCTAAACACGCGGCACACAACTTCATTGAATCTTCTTATTTCTTCTTGTTTCTTTCTTTCTTTCGAGTCGCATCACCTTTCTTCCCCTAGTGAAAGAGATACCTTTGCCCGGAGACTCCGGACAAACTCTGCTGGAAAGTCTTTCTTTCTTGCTTTCTTCTTTGTTCCTTTTCCTTTCTTCTTGTAGAGAGCTCTTCTTCTGCACCCTCCGTCTTCTTTAGTCGATCCAAGAGAAACTAAGAATCTCTCAGAGACAAAGAAAGAAAGAAAGAGAGAGGAGAAAATTCACATACAACGAGAGAGAACAAGACTACCTCCCTACTGTCGCAAAATTACAGCCGCCCTGGGAAGGAAAGAACAAGAATATGTTTCTCTTTCTCTTTCTCTCTCTTTCTCTCTTTCTCTTTTTGATCCTCTTTCTCGCTTGCTGTCAGCGACAGGTTCTTTCTTATCAGACCCACGAGGTCAGCTCTTCTTCGTCTTCTTTGGCTCTTTCCTCTCTCTCCCTTCATCCCTCCGCTCACCTACTTGGACAACCTTCTTCTCTTTCTCCTTCGTCTTTTCCTCCTCCTCCTTTTCTTCTTCTTTCATTCTCTTTGCTTCTTCTTCAAGAGCCTCCTTAGCTATGCCTCGAATCAGATGCGCTCCTAAACAGAAGACCAGAAATCCGCCTAAGACGAGGAGAGGCTTCGTCACTCCCTCCAAAGATGCGAGTAGCGTTGAAAAGGAAGAAGAAGAAAGATGAGAGAAAGGAGAAGAAGAAGAAACGCTTGCCATAGCTTCTTCTTTCTTTGGAGAACTCACGAAAGAAGAAGAAGAAGGAAGGGAGCTCTCTAGCGAGGGAATACTCCCCTCCGATGACAAGGCAGGAGAAGAGGAAGAAGATGTGAAGACTGCAAAAGAAAGAAAGAGAAGAAAGGAAGAGAGATAAGAAAGAGAGAAGGAAGGAGAGAGAAAGCGTAAAAGAGCGAGAGAGGAAGAGAAAGAAAGAAAGAAGATGCCTCGTAGATGACGCTTCAGAGAGGATAGATAGATCTAACTAAGCAACTAACTCCATGTGACAACACGAGGCTACGAAGAAGAAGAAAGACATAATATGATGGAGAGAGACAGCTAATTCAAGAAGAGACACGTAAACATGCAAGAAAGCCTTGGGTGATATCACTCTTCTTCTTCTTCTGCAGCACGAAGAAAATCCTGAAAGCGTAACAAGCAAAACACTCCCTACTGACAGCCCAAGAGAAAGAAAGAAGAAAAATAATTCTTGTCTACAGAAAATATTTCAGTCAACTCAGAAGAAGCTTCTCTCTCTCTTTCTCTCTCTTCAATCTCTTCATCTTACTGCTTGGAAGAAATATACACATACCATACTCCACAGTCATCTGTATGTATACGTACGCATTTATGCATATATATATAAATATATGTCTCTACGCATGCATAGAAGAGACTGCTTGTATTAGTATGACGTCTGCAGATGGGGACATGCATAGGGACATATATACTACCTTACACCTACTCTCATCTCTCCAAGTCTGTTGGAATTGCTATCTATCTTTAATCTATCTTATGATATAATCTACCACTTATCTACCTACGAGGAGCAATGGATTGAAGGAGATAATGCCTCCTCTGAGAAGAAGAGAGAATATGAGAATAAGAGGTGGAAAAAATTCCCGAGAGAGAAGAAGAAAAGAGAGACGGAGAGAAGAGATCGAAAGTACCTGTTTCGAGATCTCTCAGTTCGACTCCTATCGCCGTATAGACAAGAGCAAAAGGAATACCCGTCAGAAACGTTACTAATCCAAACTGCCTACACAACAATAAGAAAAGAAATAAAGAAGAAAGACTGATAAGGAAGAAAAGGAGGAGAACTGCTTCATGCCTATTGCAACATGAGACGCGTGATAGAGGTAGGGGTGAGAATGTACAGAAGAAGAAGAAGACAGAAGAGATTCGTGAAGCAACAGAACACGACAAGCAAGAAGAATGAAAGGAGTGAACCTACTCCATACTCATCATAAAGAAAGAAGAAAAGAAAGAACATGGACAGAAATCAACACAGGTGGTAGCCACGGAGAGGTCGATCAGCTGTCTGTACACCTCACCTCTCTAGGTATACAAACGCACAGAAAAGAGAAGAAAGAAAGAAATGGATCATATACCCTGGTAAGTTTTATACGGACGGCTAGGAGAGAAAGAAAGACCGAAGCATAACTCATGAAGAAGAAAAGATCTACTACCTCTCTATCCTCAGTCTCTCTCTGCTCTAACTCCTCATACATATGAAGATACAACTCGACATATCTGCATATCTATATGTGTAGAAATGTCGGTCATAGAGATATGTCTATAGGTCTATATCATAGGATCTATCACTACAATTTCTAATGAGAAAAAGAGATAGGCAGAGCACGTCTATACAAAGAAAGAGCCATCTGGCCTCCTTCATACAGAGTCAGAGGAAGAAGAAGAAGAAGGACAATCGATTCCAGAGAGAAAGATTAGGAAAGAAGTGATCTTCTTTCTTTCTTTCATTCTTTTTCACATACCAGAAAGCGACAGAGGTGACTCCTAGGAAGTAATTATTGAGAGTATAGGGAAGAGAAAGGCGAGAGAAGAGAAGAATCTTCATCCCTTTCTTGTTAACTGACGAAAACACCCCACACATGAAACGAAAAGACAAAGATAAATTGATAGAGAGAGAGATTAAAGATAGATAGATAGATAGATAGATAGATTAAAGATAGATAGATTATAGATGGATAGATAGATTAGAGATAGATAGATAGATAGATTAAAGATG
>NW_027158556.1:0-4842 GCF_002600585.1 Cystoisospora suis
TCGTGTAGATACACTCGATAGCTCGACGAATTCTCCCACGTCATATCTGCGTAGAGAATCTTCAACGCCAATGCACGCAAAGCAGAAAATAGACAAAGCAACACACTCAGACTTCAAGCCCTTCTCACCTCATACCTAGATACACATGCAGACATATATAGACCTATCTNNCATACCTAAACACTATTCTATCTCTCGATATCGATATAGACATGTTGGAATACACATATACAGACCAACCCAAATCCACATATACATGCCGTAATACATATATATATATATGTATATATATATGTATATATATGTGTATATATATGTATATATATGCGTATGTAGATAGATGTCTTCGCATGTTTGCATAGAGATGTATGTGGAGACAGAAAGCGTGGGGAGTGCTGAGATAAAATAGTAATGGCATGAATGACTAGGTGTCAAAGAATTCCGTACAGAAATGAACAGTGTGCTAATCAAGGTTGATCAATCCCTTTCTTCTTTTTCTCTCTTCTTTCTCTGCTATCTTTTCTTCTTCTTCTTCTTTGGGGTTTTTCTTTCGGATGATGAAAACTTGACTATGAAGTGAGAAGAGAAGAGAAAGAAAGTGAATGCATGCACATCTTCTTATTTGCTTGAGAATTTTGAAGAGTTCCTTTTGTGCTCTCCACATCGCAATTCTAGACACGTGTTTCTCATGTCTCTAAAGAAGAAGATGTATGTAACTGGCTTATGCGTAGTCTGCTCTTGTGTGTGTCTCTATCGATCTTTTCTTTCTTTCTTTCTTTCTCTACTTACATGAAAACTGCGGCGTAGATTATCGAGATTAATAAGATGCTTGTCTACATCTTGGCCTTCTTCTTCTCCTATTTCTTGGAGTGTCTGTACACATGAAGCGAGGAGTTGATCTAATCGATCTCGGCCTGAAGACAGACAGATCAAGATACAACAAAGAAAAGAGAAGAAAGAAAGAAAAAGAAGAGAGAGAGAAGATGATTTCTTTCTCTCTCCTCTGAAAGCAGGTCTCCAAGAGGTAGACTCAGACTCATCATCTTCATCTCTCTCTTTCTCACTTTTCTCTTATACACCCCGAACACCCTAGAATCTTCACACATACACATATAGACCTACATATGCAGATTTATGTATAGATGAGCCATCACACATATGCACAAGACCAAATCTGTCTATCTATGGATTTGAAGCTATTCATCCTAAGTCTACCTATCTATCTGTCTTTATTCTATCTTGAATCGACGTCTGTGTCGTCTCCCTTGTCTCGTAAGAGCTCCATGGAAGTTTACGTGTTGAGGGCTCTTAGGCACACACACATAGAGAGGCGCCTAGGGTTGTTGCTGCCTTATGTGGTGTATATACACACGGCTTCTTCTTCTTCTCTATCTTTCTTTCTTTTCTCTCAGCTCTTTCTATTCTCTCTTTATCACCCTCTATTTACTCGATTCTCATTGTCTTCTCTATCAAGGAGCACGGACGTCCTCAAACAAAGGACAAAAACGTGAGAAAGTCGGGAAAGAAGAAAAAAGGAGAGAGAAAGAAAGAAAGAGTGGGAAAGAAAGAGTGAGAGAGAGAAAGAGAGAAGAAGAGTGAGAGGCGAGTAGTGCTGATACCTACCTTCGCGAGAGAAGAGAGAGTTTTGCGGATGTTCCTGTCGATGTGTCTTTCCCTCTTGTATCTCTTCTCTTTCCTCTTCTTCGTGTAGGCACGTGGTATTGCTGCATTCTTCGAAGGCTCGGGCGATCTCTTGGAGAGAAAGAATCGCATGCCTATGCCTCAGATTCGCCGTAGGAGGATCCAAGACATACTTACAACGACAATACCCAAAATACCAAAGAGAAGAAAAGAAGAGGAAAGGCAGATAAAGGGAAGAAGAGAAAGGAGAAGAGCAGAAAAGAAGAGGAAGGAAGAGAAGGAGAGAGGGGAGAAGAAAAGAAGAGAAAGAAGGAAGGAAGAAGAGAGAAAAGCATATGGAAGAATAATAAGACAAAGAAGAAGCAATGCAAGTGAGAGACCTTCTTCTTCTCCTTCCTCATTATTCTTTTCTTCTTCTTCTTCGTCTTGTTTAGAATCTTCATCCTCGCCTCTAGACATGTTGTCTGGTAAACCGGTTGTCTGTCTATCTATCTATTTATCTATCTATCTATCTGGCTATCTATAGCTAGGTAGCTAGCTAGGTAGACGTCACTCGATCTTTCTCTCAATCTTATGCTACTTGTAGCTTATTCTCTTCTTTCTCTTTCTTTGCCGCAATCTTCTCTTTTTCGTGATCCTTATGTCTAGCCTTATCATTCTTCTCCTCCTCCTCCTCGTCTTCAAACACGAGAGTCTCTCTCTCCTTGCGAACTTCTTCACATGATTAGGAAAGGTATAAGAGTCTACAGAAGAAGGGTATGGATAGCTATTCTTAATGCTCTAGATGAAATAGACAATTCTTTCTTTCTCTTCTTTCTTTCTTTCTTTCCTTTACTGGATCAATCTCTCTCGATACATACGTCGATCTCTTCTTCTCTTTTTCGCTTCTCTCTACAAGCTCTGCTTCTTCAAGGAGAAGGCATGGAGAGAGCCTTGTTTCTTGCAAGAGACTTGTACATGTCTAGAGAGCCGCAGACGTCTCAGACAGAGACAGAGGCATACGTACAGAGACCTAGAGAGAAAGAGAACGAGGGAGATATAGATACATAGGGAGAGCGATACGAACATATAGATATACAAATATATAGAGAGAGTGATATATACATAGAGAGAGAAGACACACATAGAGATATGAAGATATAGCTGTATGAAGAGAGAGAGAGAGACTGTTGCGTACATTGGAGATCCATGAGTCTAGCCTGGAGAGAGAAGACTGAAGAGCGAGGAGGTCATCCAAACTTATCAAAGGAAGGCTACTCAACCCACTCTCTACGAACATACAAACACATACACACATATTAAAAAAAAAGGTAAAGAAAAAGAAAGAAAGAAAGAAAGAGAAGAAGAAGAAAATCTCGTTGTGTACTATCTCCCTTCCTCTTTCTTGTAGTTCTATTCCATCGTTCTCTATCTAACAGAGGGAGGCAACAAGAAAAGGTCTCAAACCTCGTCACGCTTGTGCTGTATAGCTGTAGAGACATAAAGGAGAGAGATAGACATATGCGCTGCAGACGGCAGAGTCACGTGGGATCTACGAAGGTGCTTCGGACGTGTATCTACAGAGAGACAAAGAGATACAGGCTATCCTTCCAGAGAATCTGGAGAAAGACAGACAGATAGATAGAAAGAAAAGATAAGAGAGAAGAAGGAGGAGACAAACTTAAGCAGAAAGTCTGATAGCTTCGAGAGACATTCACGATCAAGATAGAACCACAAGAAGAAGAAAATGACGTCGATCTGTTGATCGAAAGAAAAAATCTCCTTCGTACATCAAAGGCAAATAACTGTCTGTCTGGATATCTACCGATAGATGAATCTATCTATCTATCTTTGATCTATCTATCTTTAATCTATCTATCTATCTTTAATCTATCTATCTATAGGTAGATACATAAACCCTGTCCCGCTGTATGCATGTGTACATGCGAGGGCGCGTGCCGAGCTGAAAGAGATCTATCTATCTATCTTTAATCTATCTATCTATAATTCATCTATCTATCTCTCTTCAATCTATCTATCTATCTACCTTTCTACCCTCTGTCTTTCCGTGTGGCGAAGTTTGCAGCACGTAAGAGCCTAAGATTCGATACCTTAGCAATGACTTTTCTCATCTTTCTTTTGTCTCGCTCTCTTTGTATGTAGATGTGTATGTACATCGAGAGAAAGAGATAAGTCATGAACTGAAGAAAGAGAGAAAGAAGGGCATGAAGAATAAGAAAAAAGAAACACAGAGAGTGAACTTCTCCTTTCTGATTTAGTATAAGGCAATGTTGAGATATACACACATAGATATATATATATATTTATATAAGCATGTATATGAAGTGTATGTACAGTTGAATGATTGATGGATGGGTAGGTGACTGACTTTCGTGACTATCTTGTTGTGGTGGCCGCTGTAAGGAGGAGAGACTTCGCTCGAGGCGAGAGCTAAGGAGTTGAGCTAAGGCAATTACTGCGTTGATACATCGGCCTATATCCATCTGACGTAGCTCAAAAGAAGACGCATCCTCTGCTACCTTGAACACAAAGAAAAGAAAGAAAGAAAGTTAAGGAGAAAAAGAAAGAAAGTTAAAGAGAGTGAAGGAGCAAAAGAAAAAGGAGGGTAAATTGGAGAGAGCTTCAAAGAGATATAGATAGAATAAAAGGATTATACACATATATATATATATACTAAGGTACCAAACTAACCCCCATCCACGCATGCCTATGCAGAGATCATAGACATAAAGATACAAATAGATATACATACATACATAAGTGTACATTTATATATATATATATATATATAAGCGCACAGGCACATACTTCTACAGGCTACTGACGTAGGCTTGGAGAAGATAGGAAGGTGTGGAGAGAACCTTACAGTCGAGCATGCAGATTGAAAGAAGAAGAAGAAAAGGAGAAGAAGAGAAGAGAGAACATGAAGGAAGAGAATCGCTTTACGGCAAAGATTCACTTCGCACTTCTATCACATCCCAAACCCTAGACAGATGAAGTCATATCTAGACGCATCTATACAAGACATGCATAGGCATATACGTATACATACACATTCATACATATACGTATATAGAGAGAGGCGTATCAGGGAGATCTTGGCTACTTAAGTTCGAGTCACGTCTTCTCAGTCTCTCCCTCCAGAACGATCAAAAGGAGAAAAGAAAGAAAGAAAGAAAGAGAGAGGAGAGAAAGAGAGAG
>NW_027158557.1:0-305 GCF_002600585.1 Cystoisospora suis
AGGATGGCTCCTAGAGGAGCCTAATAAAAGCAAATGAAAAGGAAAAGATCTTTTAAGTATTCTAGACGCAAAAGGAAAAGGAGTAGCACTAAGTTTACAACCTAGTAAAGCCGGGCGGGACGGCGAACGAGCCGGCCGCGCAACCCGCGCCCCCAGCTTGAGATGCCGAGGGCCGGAAAGCGTTTAGAAGCAGCACCTTTTTACGATTAAGGCTTCTAGGGAAGCCTAACTTGTATAATTAAAGTCTTAAGACTCGTTAAAGGAGAAAGAAAGATCCAAACGTAGCCCCAGGAGGTCAGGGGAAA
>NW_027158558.1:0-11286 GCF_002600585.1 Cystoisospora suis
GATGACACTCGGTATCGACCTTCTCCGATAGGTATACCGGGAGTCGGGAAGATCTTCCGACCGTTGTACGCATACTGTGGTTGGCACTTCACAGTTTCTGGTTCGTGTAGGCGCACACATGCGCAACAACCTTGCGCGTCGCGGCATGCGGCCTGTTTCCGAGCACTAGGCAGATGTGAAAGCCGCTGCTAGCCTGTTGATAGCTTTCCACTCGTGGAACTGCCTTTCCAGGTTAAAGTCTGCTTTGAGAGTTGACTAAGTCTCCGGGGTGCTCATGGTAATAGGAACTCGGACGTACAGAAATTGGGAATCACAGTTCGAGACTAAAAATATTCTCCCACATCACGGTGGCCGGCGGGGGTGAGGAACAGGTGGGAACAGCCTCCTGCCGCTATATAAAGGCACACGACTTCCAAGCCCGTCGCGAAGCAGGAGTGTGCTGGCGAACAAGGCGCTTATATCTAGTGTGCTTCGGGTGGGGCGAACCACCGACTGGCTGCCGGGAATGAGAGCCCGTCCGCGACTGTGAGTAAAAGTGAAGCCTGCACTGCCTCAGCAACATGTTTTCATTCGTGTTAGATGTTGGAGGACTCTGATACCATGAACACAGACTGATCCACGACACACGGACCGCAAGGCTAAAGGCCAGGCCGGTTCACATCGGAGAACTATGCTTCACCATTACATCACCTTCTGTGGACGGCAGGTTGACACGGCCCCGACGCTATACGTAACGACTCTCATCGCATGGCACTGCAGAGTTGTGTAAGAAAACGACATGAAACCAAGTTGTGCCGGAGTTGACCGCTTCGCTGAGGGGACTCCCCGAATCCAGTGCCTAGAAAAGCCGCCTCTGTACAATCATCACACTCCTGTCCAGTTACGTCCACCGTCGTTGCCGTCAGCTGTGTCGGTCCGCTCCCAGCGATACATTGCCCTCCCTTGAGCGCCCACCCCTTCAGCAAATGCGGCCGCACACGGGGCCTGGCTTGGTGACGAATATTGATGTGCCCTTCACGCAGGCGGCGAGTTACCACCCGGTGAATGGCTGCCAGGCGTTCACCGTGGTCTTCCTGAGATGCTAGAGCCACGCTCTCCTTGAGGACGTCCCGATCACGCAAACTCGCGCTTTTTCGGTGCCGGACGGGTCCTAACTGCGGAGTCAGTGGATTCAGTAAGAACCGGAAATTTGTCTACAGACGGATCATGCTTGGAGGTGTCGAGCTGCAGGAAATGAACAACGGAAGACCACAGCTCTTGGACAGAAGCAGACGGCTACACGCACGCAACTCCCAGCCATCGGGAAAACCATCCTTCCATGCATCATATACACGCAAAGTCCAAAGGACCGCCGCCTGGAGTTGGACTGTGTACGACGACTGCCCGTTGAGCGACAGTGATCATAACCTCTGCAAACAAGACCACGTGTCCCGCCCATCGTCGAATCATGCGGCAACTGGCTGGTGCGACCTTTGCTCAAACCGAAGATGTTCCGTTTATCAAATTCGTCTACCCCAAGGTGTCAAACACAATGCACGGACCGAAGTGTGGGAGACAAGAAGGATCGGATCGCTCCGGTCAGCCTTATTCAGGAGAGACTGGAAACCCCTTCATCCTTCTCGACGCGCCTGGCCGCCGCGGTGCATTATCAGAAGCCTCACCCAAAAGCTTTTCTGTGGTGAATTTCACCTTGGCTTAGTCAGATGCTGTCCTAGCAACCATTCGCCAGCTTACCGTCTTGAGAACCCCCAGAGCAGAACCTAATGTTGTCTGCGGATAAAAGTAGAAACAAGTTACGACCCACAGAAGACGCGTCACCTTCAGGCAGTGTTGATATCAAAGGTCTGCACACTGTCTCGAAACTGATAACTCGTTTGTACCGACAGGCGGGCACAGGACGCGCCCAGAAACCAAGCATACGGAAAGGCACAGCTCAACCTTAAACACGTCTCCTCACGCAGTAAGTATATATGAAGACCCGCACCGCGTAGCCAGACAGCAACATTACAGACGCAGCCCCTTCCAAAGCCACTATATAGCATTCCATCGCAGCTAGCAATAAAAAAGACTACTCCAGGCCTTTCAAAAAACAGAGATGCCTCGTAAAGTCGAGGTCTTCCTGTCATCGCCGACAACTGCCAAACTTACCTTCACTATGGCATGTTGCTTTTCCTGCTGTTGCACTCTTTTCAATAACGCAACCAGCTGCACACACAGTGTGAGTCGGGACGGGTGGTGCAGCCATCGAGAAAGCATTCTGCGCGAAATCCGCCGACGTCACGCACCGCCCCGGAAATATGAGGGCTAGAGAAGTCAGAGCACAGTAGCATTTTCGGAGGTACTGAATGACGAACCAAGCGGTGTTCCAGGGCGGCTATTCAAGAGCAGAAAGGTCGTTACCAGCAACGGAAGAGAGCTAACTCGGAAACTAGACCCTCCCCGGAGACCGGGAGAGAGCTCAGCCTACCAAAGAACACACCCCTATTCTCCGGCACCTGCTACGTTTTCACACATAGAAACCCGGTGCACTGTTCGTAGACTAAGGCACTCTGAACCCTACAAACGAGGTTCTCGGAATCTCGGCAGATTCGAGACGCCTGCAAGCGCCGCCGAGCCTCATCAGTCTGAAGGATATCTGATACTTGAGTGATCCCATGCTTATCGCTGCCCCCCCGAACAAAAAACCGCAAAACCGTACTCTCCAAGCTTTTTGCTTGCCCGCCCAAGCCCCAGCCATTGATCCAGGAGCCCGCCCATGTCAACTTACCGACTCCTGGGCGGCAAAAGCCTTTTCTAGTTGAGACGCGACCAGCTCGACCCTCCTGCACACAAAAGAGCATTCACTGGCTGTTCCCATATGCGGCCAGCTGAAATGTCACCTGGTTTACTAGTGGAGCGCAGACGTCTCCACCCGAATGTCCTCCACGAAAAGATTGCATCCAGCCCCGCGATAGCCAGCGGGAGAGATTTCAGTTAAACCACACAGAACCGCGTGCACATTCGGCAACTGCGCGCCACCGTACCATTCCAGATAAATGGAACCGATTCAGAAGTCGCTACGTCACCATGAATAGCGAAATACACAAGCGGGCAAGAAACCGTGCATGCCCGCAGCCTGGCTCCTACCGTGACTCGGTCAGACTAAGGCTCTTGACTCCGTCAAAACTCGGGCCAGCGTCTGCACAGGCTCCCCCACGGTCGGCAACAGACTGCTGCCCGGTAAACCCCACCATCGGCAGCCTTCGGGGACAACTTCGCCTCTGTCCGGTACACATTTTTGCCCTCCTCCTCTCTTGCTACTTCAGAAACAGCTGGGCTCACCAAAGCCTACTATGTTCACAGCGTACACGACACGTACAGACAATGGCGCGAGCTTCTGCAGGACAGACACAGTAATATACAAAGAAGGCGACCGTGTGTAGCAGCGAAACCCGGCGGCACTTACCCCGAACTTTCTGCAAAGGGAGAAAGAAATTCGTGCAGCTTCTCTATCATTTTTTCTGGTTTCCACTCATCGGGCAAATCCTCCAGCTCGGCGGCAGCCGCTGCGCACCCACCCAACTGCCTTTGCTTTTCCCGCGCTCTTTGCTGTCGTCGACGCTCCAAAAATTCCTCTTGCTCGTCCAGCTGTCGCTGCACCACCTGCAGCCGCGCTGCCAGCTGGTCTAGAACCTCCTCAGAAAACCCGCTTGACACGAGGAAATCCAAAGCAGTTAGCTGACCTGCAAGCCAAGATTTGAAGAGTCACGTCAGTACACCGACACGTCGGTCCACGCTCCAACATATACGACAAGTCGACGGCGACGTTGAAACTAACTGCAGAGCCCCCCCCCCCTCGCTCCTGAGTGTTCCGCTGCCAACGCTCACCATAGGCGTCTCGATGCTAGGTTTCACAAACACGCTTACGGTAGCTGTCTCGCAGCGGCTCCTGACATTTCAGTTTCAAAAGCGAGAACGAAGACTCCTCGCACTGAAGGCCCGCAGCCATACTAGACCAAACACTACATGATGAAACAAAAGTCTCCTTCAGAGACTTAAAGCACAAGTTGTCGTGTACGGCGTCGAACACGACTTAGCTGCCAAGTCCAGGTGGTGATTCATTGCACAACTCGCCTGACAGCCGGCTACAAACCCCTCATATGCACCACTGTCACCTCATATGAAACGTACTCGCTAGGTCTCTGGTGTCCCCACTGAAGTTCTTCCAGGCCTCGACCGGAACGTGTCCCGCCACCTCCTGTCCCTTGGAATACACCTCCTCGAACACCTCTGCACAACACAGCAGAGAGTACTGTTGCCAAAAGGCTCCGCCCCACCAGATGACTAATTAACGCGCAAGAACCGCGTGAGTAGCCGAAGCAACACTCTGAGGAGAAATATCCTCATGTACTTAGGCTCTGGGCTGTAAATGCACGAATGAGTAATCGACATACTTCTTGTATGCGTATCCCAAGCGAGCAAAACCCCGCCTCACGAAAGCGCGAGGGTTGGGCACCAGGGCAAGTCTGTTCCTCACTGATGAAACAAAAGACTCCACTAGGCCACAGCAATTCTAGAATTCCAGAGAAGCAAAAACGCGCGCTTAAGAGAAACAGTCGGCAACGAGAGCCATAAAAACAACAGCACACTGACATGCGCGCCTAATGAACCGAATACAAACGAAGGAGTCCTTCTCTAGTTCATCTAAGATGAATGTCCAGCTGAGAAACACGTTCTCGCAAAACGTACACCTACATTGGGAAAACGACAAAACCTTCCAAGCAAAGAGAAACAAGCGACCAGGGAGTTCGATGACCGGCGCTGTGGTGACAAGCGCACCCGCTTGAATAAGAACGCCACCAAGAGAAACAGCACTACTGAGGCAGGCGAACTCCGCGCATGGGTGGGCAACCAGGGTTCTCTCGAAGAGGGGGGAGATACAACCAAAAAAGATATTCGAAGACATGTGCACGCTACTTACGGTCAAGACGGCGCGTTATTGCCTCGGCTCGTCGATGCACGTTCGCCGCCGCAATCCTTTCATTCTTTAGTCCATCCTGAAACAAGAACCCCGTCTGCCACAGCACCGCATCCCTTACAAAACCCTATCGCGCGGAGAAGTGGTCCAAGGCAGTCGCGGCAGCAGACACTTCAGAGTTCCGATCTGCGCTGCCACGCTCTCCGCTAAAATACTTCGCCCCACAGCGGGACGTAAAAACAAGGCGACTGGGACAAAAAAGAACAGCCCTTGAGTCGGTAGCTGTGGTGTAGCACTCGGAAACAGCTACCGCTTACTGAATGGAAAAGCAAACTCCGGCCTTAATCAGGGCGTAGATGCAGCCCCAGCCCGAGAGTCTATCCTGCAGCCGACACTACACACTGCACTGGTTCCTACCTCGATTTGTATCGGGGCGTTCTCAAGCCGTGCACAAGGGCGACGGAGAGCAGTCCCACTAGCGCACGTGCGCTGAAGATACGTCGGCGCAACAAGCTAAGAACAGACACAGAAGGACCAGACGGGCCCCCAGACGCTGGTGGAGTTTCCTGAGGCGTGGCTGCTAGTGTTTCCAAGGACAGGAGACACCAGCAACGCCCCCTCAAAACAGACGGTTTCCGCTAGACAACAGAAGCACATGACGGTCAAGCTTACACCCCCAGAGCCGAACTTCAGCTGATCGCTCGAACGCTGTGAACGTCCCCTATGCTAGTTTCTCGTGCACATGGGCAGACCCAAAACGCACGCAGCCGACTTTTACGTTGCGAGAGGTCACCGTCCTTGCGAACAAGGGTGGAGTTGACCACGTCACATACACCCCGATCCGGACATCCACGTACACGACCGCGCGCGCTGACATACGCTACAGGGGAGAAAGGGATACCTTGACGTCATTGACGAGGTCATCCACTGCGAGGCATTCCTCGGGACAGTACACGTCGAAAAGGTCGACGTCTACAGGGTCACCCTCCGGAGTGAACTGTGTGCGACCGAAAAGTACGTTCTGTAACGGTACGTCCGTTGCCACGTAGTTCTTCACCGAACGGTCCAGGGCCTGGCGTTGCTCTGCGCACAGATACATGCGTGGAGGAGCAAACGAAACTTCAGACACAGAGGCGCTGTGTCGGATAAAGCAGCAGCTGCAAAAAGGCACGGAATACGACGCGCTGAGCTTTTTACTGAAACTTCAAGGTCGATTTCTTGCTTGGGGGCCCAGAAATACTGATCCTACCCGGGGCACGATGCATACGGCAGATAGCTTCCTCTGTGTCACCCCCGAAGCTTCTGTCTCAGGAACACCTCGGACAGAACATAAAAATTCACCTCGGCGTTCATCGTGCCGCACATGTCTGCTACGCGCTTTTGGAGAAATGCAGTCCTGCATGCTGAAAGATCCACAAACGTGGAACCGCGCCTCACGGTTGAGACTGACGCGAAGACGGGTCTATGCACGCAACGCAAAATCGCTCCTTTTCGACGCCAAACGACAAACGGACGAGCCCGATAAAACCGATCACTCCGAAGGTGTTTCGTGAGACAAACACCCAGCCAGACATTCAACCCGCGCTACGAGAGGCCAGGACCACAGTGTGTCCGGCGGCGAGATCGCACCTGACACATTTCCACTGCTTCAGAGCTGCCTGGAAGGGTTCAAAAACGAGGCATGTTGCCACGCAAAGAAAAGTAGAACTTTTGCATGGCTTGAGTGAAGGCGCTCCGCATACTTTGTTATGTGATCTGTTGGCAAACGACTGAGCTCTAGCCGAACGATGCAGGCAACATGCCTCGTATCTAAACCATTCCAGACACCTCTCAAGCGCTGGAAACGTCAGGTGCGATCTCCCCGCCGGACAGACAAGCTCTGTTAGATACGCGGGCTGGCCTCCCCGCCACAAAGATTTCCATGAGATGCGCTGGAACAGCATGCTTGCAAAGAACACGCGGAACTAGCGATCATCGACACCTCAGGTATGCTGTCCAGTGAAGCGCCCTCGCAAAGCACCCTTACCTTCGAGAACTCCGTTGAGACGAAGTACGTAGCCAGCGCCGGATTCTTCAGGCAACTGTTCCTCCTCCTTGTGTATCAGTTCTAGTAAACCCAAATGAGACGAATACTCTCTCTGAAGAACAAAACGACCAGGTAACACTGCTACGGTTCCACACTAAGGCGGCGCCCCTCGATACCGACCTCCGCAGCCGGAGCTGTACGAGTTCACCGTACGCCAAACACGTGGTTTACGAGACAGACAGGCTCAGCCTTACACCGTTTGTGTAAAAGACAACTGTCCCTCTAGGCCCACGCAAGTAGAAACGCCCGGCAATCGCAAGAGACTGCTATAGTCCTGACGTCACACCAGGCGCGGGACAGGCGCGTATGGACAAGACACACTGACTACAATGAAGTGCATGGAGCAAACTGTGCACGAACACGGCCACATACCGGCTATGTAGCACGGTACAAAAAGCGCGAGTAGGCGGAGGTTTCAAAAGCAATAGGTATGGCGTCCCAGCTGGGAGAAGCAGACAAAAGCAACCGAGGGACACGGCAGTTCAAAGCTGCCACGGGAATCAGCCCCTCCGCGCAAGACTAGAGACGAAGCCATCTCAGACAGCTGACATGCTTCCAACACTTCGTTCACGCTGTTCGACTGGTTCACGTGGAAACTTATCTGCAGACACCCTTCGCTCCTGAGAGTTCTACGACTTCAAGTCTGTGCTTGTCCAGTGAATGTTCTAACATCCTGCAAAAGCTATTTTCAGGCGGAAAGTCTCTCAGCTGATGCACATTTCAGTCGTTGCATCACTGGGTCAATACTACGGAGGTCTAATCCGCCGGCTGCTTATCAGACAAACCAAGAAATCCGGTCTTGACAGATTCTACGTGGAGAGAGTCGCTGGCTTCAACGTGTTCTATAACCGTAAGGTAAAGAAATGAAAGGAACAAAATTTGCTTCGCGTCTTTCTGTCCCGTATGTGTCCGGGTCACGCACCTGATTGAAACCAGCAGCTTCACGTCTTTTCGGGCGCTGTCACTCTAGAATATAGATCTAGTGAACAGCCGCCAGTTTGTCTCAGTATCTGCTGTGAAACAGTGTAAGCCCCGCGTCTACATCCGCGCGCCTGGAATAGCTGCCACTAGATGCGGACTGGACAACAGCATCTGCCAAAGGCGAAGCGCCGGCTGCAGTTGCCTGACAGTATTGCTGACGTGGTGCGCCACCGGCAAGTAATGTGGCTTCGAAAACACGGGCATACCGGAGCAAGCATTCATTCAGACATCGTGTCCTACCATTGAAACAATGGCCTGAGGAACCTCTCTGATGAGACGCTCATACCGATCCTTCGCACTCTCCCGCTGGAACTGGCAATAGCCGTGTACCTTGACTTCCTCCCTTACTTCGTAGAGCCGATCCAGGCTGTCATCAAAACGAGCTTCTAAAAAAGACAGAAGCGCCGATGAACGCAAGAGCACGGATAGTACAGAACAACAATGGCAGCTGCCGAAGAAGGGCGAGACGGATCCGTAGCTCCTAAAAACCTCAACAGCAATCATGGCTACATCTCCCTTCACGTGCCGTTAGTCGGCGGCAAACACAACTACGGAAAGCCAGGTGCTACCAGTAGGAACCGCCTCAGTCGGCCTACGGTGCGCCTCTAACAAAGCCGTGACTGTTCCTAGGAAGACGGGCCGCAGTGCAGGTGAGGTCTGATACTGCATTGCCCCACGTGCAGAGTCCTACCTGAATCGATTTTCTTCCCACTGAACTGCTGGAAAGCCCACTCGGGATCCACTTTCCTGAATCGGATCTCCACGTTCATCGGTTCCGCTCCCAGATCTGCACGCCGATGAGTTGAGCAGCTCAGACAACCCACCTTCAACGAGTGAGACCTCGTGCTGGGAACAAATCCTACCTAGCGCTGCTGTGTGTGCAGTGCCTAGAAGCTCTCCTGACTGCGCATCATACTGTAACAGCCAGACACCCGATATCAGCAGCCGTGAACTGAGAGACACGTTCACGTGAGGCTACCGCAAACTCCGGGTACCAAGCAGCGACTTTCCTCCGAACAGCGCAGTGCCTGCCGGGGACGGCGCGCCACTCTTCTCACCACAGTTTCCTTACCAAAAGTCCTCAGCCGGGAAGATAGCGCCTGCGAGGCAAAATGTTCAAGAGCGTCACCGCCTAGGACAGCACGATGCTCGAACACCTCCGGCGGAGCCTGCCGTTCCTTCAACACCTTCACCTTCTCTTGCAGCTCTCTAAAAATGTCATTCTCGTACCGGACATCCGCCTTCTGCAACGCCATCTACACGAAGGAGTCCGCCGGAACAGGAAGAAACAAAGGCAAGACTCAACTGCAAGGGTACTCCCTTGCACTCAGAACACGAAGCAACAATTTCCAGCGGAGTACGCGCCGCGACTCGGTAGCTCCCGTGTCACCCCGCTGTCCCGAAAAGCCTACAAGAAGCAACCCACAGGACGGTCTGCAGCTGGTGCGCTGCTTCCTTCTTTCTCTAATTTTCCCTGTGAGCTCTAAGCGCACGCCAGGGGCATTGCGTTAAGCACATGGCATGAAGAAATATGGACAGTCACGGAACTAGACCGAAGTCGGAAACCGGCACGACTCTGACACTTTTCAGACCTTGGAAATTGACGCCGAAACAGCACGGTTCCGGGACACCTTCCTGGATGGTTTCGCTCTCCCGCTTCCAGCGCCACTACGTAAGAGAGGTCCCGAAGCTCGTCGATCCTGTAATGCTGCATTACCCAGGAATGGCACAAGCACATACCACCCTCGAGAGCTGACGACGCAGTCCAGACAGGTATCAATTTGGCAGTCACCGTGGACAGCGCGCGCCCCAGTCCCAGCGAGGGTGCATGACTGTGAGCCCTCATTACACCGGACGGTGAAACAAACAGGCGTATACGATAATACGGAAAAACTGAGACTCCCTCCGACCGCCTGCTGAGTTCGGTGTCTAGCAGTCGCGTTGTGGCGGACACCGATCCCGTCAGGAAGAACAAGAGCGGTCCCTTACATTCGGAATCCTCGTCGCCGTTCTGTTCAAGAAGGTCAGCCGCCAGAGCGTGCGGCGCATCCGCCTGCAACAGGGAAGCAACGCAGGAGCGCGAGGGTACTCTATGTCCACTGAGCTACAGTCACTAAAACATGACCGAGCTAATAGACCCCAGGCAAAGCATAAAGTCTCGTGAAAGAAACAGACAAGGAGTCTACTGCCCCGCAGCGACTGATGCGCGAGAGACACAGAATGCGCCCAGCTATCGGCTTACACTAGAAATTGATTCGCAAGAGCTGCTCTTCCCGCGAGACAGGGCCAAGCCAACCCTGCCAACCGAGTCCCCAACTAAAAAACGCGTCCGACGCCGCCCACCGCCAACATCGCTTCCCCTTGCTGACGCCGCTGCGCAAACAAACGCACAAAAGGATTTCTCTCCTGACAGCAGTAACGAAACATCGGGCTGCAGGTAGCAGGGGGAGACTCCCAGCTGTTGCAGCGCGCACCTGCTCTTTGATTGGGGAAGAAGCGATCAAAACCAAGAGAAAAGATAAACTCCATATTCACGGCCCAGCAAGCACCGCGAACTCGAATCATATGAGTCCTGCCATTCACGCTGGATTCCCCCTCCAGACTCTCTGATGGGTTGTGTTGAAGACATAACCAAATGAACTTAGTAGCCGCAGCATGTTGTTATGTAATGTTCTTACATTTGACTCATTTGCTATTTTATTATCGAAAATGATATAAATACTACGGACCACCAGTATCACGTCGAATGACTTTCAACACCGCGTAATTGTCCGCCGGCTGTGTGTGTCTCAGCGGTCGCATGGCCACGAACAGCCTGAAGTGTTTGAAAATCTGAAGCGAGCAATTGTTGCCGAGTCAGCCAGCAGGTTGCCGACAAAACCCGCTCACGGGCCTTCCCTCGCAGTTGCCTCGCACACGGAGGACTTGCACGGATCAGACTGAAGCTTCGGCAACACTGTCGAACTGTCCGCTGCCACGTGATGAATATTGTGTTCTCTCAGGCGTGATGGCCACCGAGCAAAGCCCAGCAGTCACTTTCGCGGAGAACCCCTTGGGGGACAACGTGCGCTCCTCGGCAGAGAAGAAAGGCATTACATCACGAGGGTACTCGGCGACGCACATGCAGCCAAGCAACCCAACTTGAACGTCGAGACGTAAAGTATGATTAGATCGGTCAGCCGTGACAACTGCATCGAGCTCGACGGCACGCGGGACAACTGCGGGACAGACGTTCTGACGCTGGAGGATTTACAGCCGCTGC
>NW_027158559.1:0-216 GCF_002600585.1 Cystoisospora suis
AGAAGAAGAAGAAAAGGAAGAGTGTCTGGCGAAGATGACAAGGACAGTCACGATACGAATGAAAGTCTAGATCCGGTGAATAGTCATCAACGTCCTAATCGACCGAGGAGCTCACCAAGAAATAGCACACGCTCTCCTCAAAATGTCTCTTCTTCTGCGTGTACGAACTCCCGAGATTACCAAGGTGCGGAGATGAAGATGGCGAGGGAAAGACAC
>NW_027158560.1:0-354 GCF_002600585.1 Cystoisospora suis
CGGATGCGGCCAAAGAGGGCACATGGTGGCCAGCTGCCCGCTCAAGGGCACAAAAAACTAGGTTCTCGGCGTGGATGGGGGGGCCGCGTCGAGCCCAGGAGTAGACCTCCCCAACTCAAGGGCAACGTGAAGTACTCTAAGACGATCGAGTCGCGGCCAGACGCGGCCGTTTCAAGCGCTAAGGCAGAGAGCAGAAGACCCAGTGAGTGCGGTAAGGTGCCGGACGTGCTAATCTACCCTAGCAACACCGTAGAAGTGCCATTTGTGATGAACGTGCAGAGCTGCGGGACGCTACCCGAAGAGCTGCGTACCAAGTGCGAGGCCGCCAAACGCAACAGGGTCGGCCAGAACGTG
>NW_027158561.1:0-324 GCF_002600585.1 Cystoisospora suis
CCGTGATCTCTGCGGCTGTGGCCTCCTCTGCGTATGGGGGCGCTCTGTCTCTCCTTGGACAGCCTCGCCACGACGTGCGATCTCAATGCCTCAGACGGTCCTATCTCCTGACGCGCCTCTCTCCGTCTCTGCGGGCCTCCACAGAGTTGTTCTTGCTTGCCGTACTCGAATCTTCGGCTGAAAACGCTTCCTTCTCGCAAATCCCTCTTCTCGCCAATCTGGGCTCATGTGCCACACTCGGGGCAATCTGGGTCTAACCCCCGCTTGGTACTCCGCGGTTGTTAGGCTGTTCTAGCAGCCCTCTGTTGATCCCTTTAGGGTACA
>NW_027158562.1:0-239 GCF_002600585.1 Cystoisospora suis
CTGCACCGTGCCGGTTTGCCGGATCTTGCCCAACCGGTCTTTTGCCTGCCGGTAATTCTGGGCGCTGAAGTGTCGTAGCAACGTAGTTTTGAATTCCTCCCAATCCTTGGGTTGTTCTTCCTTACCCAGGGCGATGACATACCAGTCCATGGTACGCTCGTCAAGATACCACGTAGCTACCGTGAGCTTGTGCTTGTCGGGCACGCGGCGCCTATCCATGTAGAGCTCCATCTGAGCAA
>NW_027158563.1:0-328 GCF_002600585.1 Cystoisospora suis
CGCCAGGGCCTCGTTGAATTCCAGCAGGTACTCCTGCACCGTGCCGGTTTGCCGGATCTTGCCCAACCGGTCTTTTGCCTGCCGGTAATTATGCGCGCTGAAGTGTTGTAGCAACTTAGTTTTAAATTCCTCCCAATCCTTGGGATGTTCTTCCTTCCCTAGCGCGATGACGTACCAGTCCATGGTACGCTCGTTGAGATACGACGTCGCCACCGTGAGCTTGTGCTTGTCGGGCACGCGGCGCCTATCCATGTAGAGCTCCATCTGAGCAATCCACGAGGCTGGTCTTGTGCCTTTGAAATGCCTCGGCTTGCTCATGACCCTTGAA
>NW_027158564.1:0-13484 GCF_002600585.1 Cystoisospora suis
GCCCGAGCAAAGCTGGAGCCCACCGATCCTGTGCGGTCGAAAGGTAAAGTGCAAGAGTTGCGGTGGGTTAGCTATTCTGCCCGACGCAGGTCACGATCTCCTTTTCCCTAGGCTCTCCTGTCGAATTTCCGATCGGAGGGGACCTTGTTTCTGTCCCGAGAAGGAAAGGTTCGTGGAAGTCGTTTGTGTCTTTGTTTCTGTACAGAAAAAAGAAACGAGGCTTGGGCTCTGCTCCCCTCTCTCGGGCTTCTAGTGGACTCCGACAAACCGGACCTCCCTGATCAACTACCGACGGTTAGGGCCTTGGTTCGTCACCAACGAGTAATTGGCCAACGCCGTAGCATTAATGCCTGTGATCTCTGTTTAAAATGACTGGTCTCTGCCTCCGTGCCTGTTCCTAATAGAGAACTTTTGTGGGTCTGCAAATGAGAACTACTCAGGGGAACTCTCCTCTGTAATGTCTTCCGACTCCGGAGTCCCTCGGACTCCCAAAGATCCACCGACAAACGGATAGATGCATCAAAAGAAAAAGTTCCCAGATATAATAATGGGTCAACTCGCGTTCGTTTGAGGTTGGAAACTCTCACACACACTGGGTCTTGACACTCACAGTCTCCACGGTTCACACTCGCACACACTGTCGTCCTCACCTCGGTTCTTCCCTCCAATTGACCCGATCTCAATCTAGAATCCTTCGTCCCAAGTTAATTAAAAAAACAAGGGGCCAACACGCATCACTCCAAAAAGGCACTACATCTCTTTTTTGCCGGATACGTTCTCCTCGTCGACGTTCCCTACTCACCCGCTCGGAGATCACTTCCAGACATGAATCTTCTCCGAAAGAGGGCTCCCTACTCCATAGGGCCTCAGTCCCTCAAAGATCTCCTCCCTCAAAAGACCTCTCCCTATCAAAAGGATCTCCCTCTTCCAGAGATCTCTCACCACAAAGATCTCTCTTCTGGGAAAATTCCTTCGAAAAATCCCTCTCTACGAAGATCTGTCTCCTCTTCGTCTCTTCCTGTCTGTCACTTGATCTCTTACGCGTCTCTACTCTTCCACCACCGCGTGATCTGGCAGAAACACGCTCCCCCAGCTCGTTCATCGTCTTCCCCCTCCCGGATTAGGGGTGGGGGGATCGGGCACCTCCGGATCCCGGGCGCCCTTAGATCGCCGAGGGTCTCACTCGACACTTCTCACGCCATTTAACTACTGCCTTCGTCCCCTCCTCTCACTATTTCTCGATGTCACACTCACAAAGATTCCTGACTGCTTAATCGGATCCCCTCTTAATACTCACTTAACCTCCTTGCTTGCACTAAACCATTGCTGTCTACTGTAAGAAACTGTTTCACTGGTAGCTTATCCCCGTGGTTGCCTACCTCGATCTATCTTGAGGTAGATCGGTCCTGTTCTATTGGGGAGCGGGGCAGAGTGAAACTCTGACACCCAGCCCCGTTTACACGCCGACTGCACGCCCCCAGAATCCGGGGACCGTGGAGAGAACTTAATCGGCAAAGTACGGCAGTTCAAGCTCGTTGTACAAGTAGAAGGGACCCCGAGGAACACGTCGAGCCACGTAGTTCGCCCCGGGAGCCCGTAGGCGGCAAGATCGTGTGCACGCCGGCGAGACCAACGGGACTCAGGAGGCCCAACAGAGGGGCCGGACGGAGAGGACGATTCGAGAAGTTAGGATGCCGTCTAGACGACTGCAAAAACTCAGCACAGGTGTCGCCAACGAACTGGACTGCCAGAACGCCGAGCTAGCCGCCGGAGAGGCTAAGCCAGCGACTTAACTTCTTCGCCGAAGGTAGGGTTCAAGACGGACAGAGGCTTTTCAAGGTCGACAGAGTATGGGAGACTATCAGGCGACACCCAGTCGAGATATCACCCCTTCAGGACGCCGAGGTCGACTTCGAGTAACCTCTCGACGCCAAGAATCATTGCATAGCCTTCTTCTTTGTGGGTCTTCTTCCCTCCAAGTCAAATACCACTCACAACTCGCAAGAGTGTGCTCAGGACTAGCGCAAAAATAGCAGCGGATCTCCTTGCTCTCTGCTTGCTGGAAACTGCTGTTCTCAGCAGCACGCTTTTGCAACTGGGGTGATTCACTTCTAGTTGTCTTCGGTTCACGCAATTCCTCTGCTGGACTTATACTGCTTTGTCCATGATACTTTGTTGGCCTTCGCGATCAGCAGGTCGTCCACGCTTTCTTCTTTCATCGGTGACTATGTGCACGGCGGCTGGTGCAACTGATGTGCCACTTTCTTCACGCGCCTTCATTATCGCTTCACGATCAATAATGGTGGACGTGTACAACGAATACCATGTGGAGGCATTTGCGAGACGGAAAGAGTCAACAGAAGGTGCGGAGTCCTGGAGGTTCGCTGGAAGGGACAACCAATAAAGTTGAGTGAGGGTGTACTCAGATACTTCCGGCAGCCGTTTGAACTCACGGCCCTTCGAGCTCTTGCCGCTTCGTAATCAAGCGCCAGCTCTTTCAAGTACGTCGCCAACTTACGGGCATCCTAGAACCTGGCACGATACTACTCAACCGCCTATAATATGAAAGCGCGCTGTACTTCAAACCGGCATTCTTCAGCAGCTTATCAAGGGCCGCCTCGTAGACCATGTCCGCCGGCACACCCGCAAAACGAATGGCCTGGATAACGGATGTCACTTCCTGCTTCATCGCAATTGAGGATTCGTTCACTAACATATCCGGCCAGCGTTCTTGTGATACATGTCGCACTGCTAAGTCGTTCTCGGACGAACGAAACCAGTGTTCCCAGTTGACACAGGCGCCATCCCACTGCAGTAGCTCTAGGCTCTGCAGGGGACGATCTCTCTCACTTGCCGGCAGAGGAATTACGTTTTCCGCTTCCTCCTCCCTGTTGATAGGGGGGGCCTGCCCGACCACGAGTGCATCATATGGAAGACGTATCTGACTTCGATCAAACATCAGACGGGCAGCGTAGGCCTCTTGCAGCTGTAAATTCTCTCGCAATCCTTTGATTTCACCCAACCAGCCACGGTCGTGTCTTAACCTTTCCTTGCAGACAGGGGCGGTCTTTGCTTGCTTTATATCCCGCTGAAGCCGCTCGAGCTCCCTGGCTTCTTCGACAACGTCTTCCAGAACAGACTTAGGCGGTGCCGGAGGCGACCTGCCAGTGCGCTCCGAAACTGCTGCGGCAGCAGTAGAAACGCCCGCATCTTTCTTCTGCTTTGCAGATCCTTCGTCAATCGGGGCCATGCTCTCGAGAAAGAAAGGGAAAAAAAATGGACGGCGTCTCACTATTCAACCGTCTGAGGGTCAGCCAATGACAGAGAATGCGACAGCGACGCAAAAACGAAACAGCTCGAACTGTGGGAACGGGCGGCAGCCAGCAGGCTACAGAACATAAAAGAAAGGAACTCCTTAAACACAGCGGACGCATTCCCTTGTATGGCCAATAGAGCGGTCCCTATCCCGGCAAGAAACTGGTTCCCGGGTCACGGCACCACTTTGTAGCGCCTGCAAGGATCAGGTCACCACGCGCGCGCGTTGGGAACCCGTACTAAGTTCAGAACACAGACTCTTATCGCCAGTAAGCCACGGCTGTTCCACGTGAAGCGTTCTTCATGTGTCGCGGTGCACCACTCATCCATAAAAGTAACGGGGTAAGCGTGAGCTCTGCCACGCCCAACATGATCGGCAACAACCGCGATCCGCTCGTAGGCCGGAACTGCGGCTAAGAGAGCACTTGATGCTCGAAGGTATAACTAATCACAAGTGCTGGGAGTGACAGGGATCCCACAGGATGATTACTCTCCTCTTTCCACCGTAAGAAGAAAAAACGACAAAAACCGTTTCTTCCTTTTCCTCTCGCCAGCACAGCAGCATCAGGCCTCCACACGGGGCGAGACGCCTTCTCTTTGGCCGCACAACCCTGCGGCAATCCTTCCGCTACTGGCTAAGCTCTCCGCAGTCCGCACCGCTGGGCTACCCCGTTACTCGTTCAACCCCTCGTGCCTAGTACCGGCACAACAGCTGCCTGTCAGGCTGTTATCGTAGCAGTACCGTTCACTGGCTAACTGATAGCCGCGTCAACACGCTCATCCTGGTATGTCATGTAGTGCCGCCGCTTAGAATACAGACACCCGGGGGGGCTGACTTTTTGTGGGCCCTGCGACGTTCGGTTTGGAACAATACAGCTCACATATGCTAGGGACAGCTCCCCTTCCGCCGGAGGGAACGTGGCAACGACGGCATGCAGCCGCGCCCAACTTGGACTGCGACCATTCTGCTTTTGGCCTTGCAGTGCGATATGAAGAACACTGACCGGTGTCAGGGCTGGTCGAGGAAGCCCTGATAGCTCGGGGAACGCTGGCAGCCGACAGGAGTGCCGTATCTTCCTCAGGGGTAGCAGAGTGCGTGGTCGGACCGCCCTGCTCACAGGGAACAGGGTGGCGCTGACTAGTCGAGGACAAGAAACAGTTCGGATGGGAAGCCTTCTGTACCGTGGCGCGTACGCAAGCTGCTACGGCACAGACCGAAGAATTAGGACAAGACACTCGGAGCACCGTCTCGAGCCAGCGCTAGCTGGATAGGGGTGTGCCTTTAGTGGAGGTGTGGGAAGTCTCGACTTCAGGTGAAAGCCGAAAGATTCAGCATCCAAAAGCAACTTCGTTCTTGTTTTAATTCTACCTATGTGCTTTCGGGTGTTGTCTCGAAAACGGCTTGGGTGGAATTATCCAGCGTACTGATGAGGCACGTCGGTCGATGCTGTTCGCTCGCGCGCCGCGCCGCATGGATTTCTCCCAGCAAGATTTTGAACGGATCTGCTCAAGGCAGCACGTATTCCGCTCTTGTTCCGGAGGTCGGTGTGGTGGAAACCCACGATTTGTTAAGAATTGTTCATGCCGGGCTCCCTGCGGGCAATTTCGTGGACGGATGGCCACACAGTTAGTTTAGCCGACTGCGCTCCACACGTTCGCCAGTCCTAAAGTGTTTAAAGAGTTGCTGGGGAATTCTCACGCAGCCGCTGGAGACCTTCCGAGAATTTTCCGATCTTTTTAGTGTCTTGCGTGTCCAGGGTGGGAGTCGTGAAGAGTTCTGCGCCGGGACTCAGTACGCCACCCATCCAACGGTGCAGGCGTGCGGCTACAGCTTCGTCACACCCCCATGGCCCTCTTGCTGCTGTTCAAAACTTTCGGCTTCTGTAAGGTATGCATTAAGATCTTCGAAGAGAGAACTCGGTTTTCGCTCCCCGGTGTTGGATTGTCAGAGAGTCAGAAATATGCGTACGCCGGTCATGGCTACTTTGTGTGGAACCCGTTTGACCCAAAGTGTACTTCCTCAAGTTTCATTTCTTTCTGCTTATCTTTGCAGGACCCTCCCGTGCAGGAGGTCCAGCCTGATTGGTGGGAAAATATCGAAGTGCGCCCCTCGATGCGGCCATTACCAGCACAAGCGTGCGTCCCCAGCCTGACAGCCTCCGCTCGCGCCAGTCCCCGCAGCTGCAAGACGCAGGGAGCAACTTCGAAGAAAGGGAAAGAGATCCTTCATCTGGAGGTGCGCGAATCTGGGACTGAAGTGGTGTGTCGCCGAACAGGTGAAACAGAGTGTACTCCGAGATGCACGGGTGTCTCCCAGGGCTGTCGGTCTCTGCCAGATATCACTGGTGAAGCCCCAGCCTTACCTCGTAGGGAACAGTGGATCATGGACACAGACAGTCACTTCCACACAGAGCTCGAAGAAACAAGGCGCGCTACTCCGAGTGAAAGGGTTGGCTCCGCGGCTGATCTGCCCCAGTGACACGTCCACTGGGAGGTGAATCTAGGATCGTAGCTCCTATTTAATAGTCCAATGCCTGTGGCGCGTTCGGGAGGTGGCAGGCTTTCTTTTTTCCGTAGACGAAGCTTTCTGCCCTGTCAACTCGTCGCCCCCGGTGGCCGGCAGCCGCAACTCCGCGTGCGGCCAGGACTGGGACAGGGTTTAGGAAACTCATTCTAATCTGCCAAGTTGTTGCCTATGTCCAACGGTGCACATGGAGGAGCTGTCGCCGTCAGTCAATCTTCGCCCGCGCAACTAGCTCTGTAGGTATAGGTGTCAGCAGAAATGATTCTTATGCAGCACGTTCGCGTGCTCCGAAGTGTGTACTGAGCCGGCCAGGATCCCAGTGTGACTCGACTTGACACCAGCGCCGCAGTCAGTCAGTTTGGGCATGGGAAGCCCTCTGTGTCCCCCGTCCAACTTTGCTTTTTGGTGTCTGCCGACGCTGCTGCGGACAAACAGCCGCCGATGCTAAGTAACAAACAACACATTCACACGCAGCCACGACCCCCGCCGTGCCCGTGTTGTTCCTCATTGCGTCCCCTTCAAAGAGCTGGACTATCTCGGGTTTAGGAGATGACACGTAGTGCCTTACCAATCCCATGCCCCACCACATTCGCGTGCGTGCTGCGTATCGGGTGAACACGGCAAAGCACCACGAAAGTAATACTGCCTGAGCAAAGAAAGCTTTTTTCAAGCTAGCACACCAGCAGTACCGTCCGTTTTTTTCTCACCACATCGATCGTGGAGACTTGTCTCTAACCCAACTCTCTCCTGCGTTTCCTTCACCTCTGTTAATTCGGGAACGCTGCCTCCAATTGGAGAGGACACGATATCTGGACAGAACCGGATGTTAATGCTGGGGCTTTGCTCAGCTAATATGACCACAAGCGTTTACTAGTCTCCTCTGGCTCCCCAGGCTTCTCAATTAGGACTCGGAAACCACTTATGAAGTAGCCGGCACTCAAGTGCCTCGAATCCTAGCCTTTCTGTGACAAAAGCTGCGCACCCGGCCTGGTGTCTCTGCGGCGTGCGCTGGCATCGGCAGACTAGTCAGCAGCATTTTTTCTCGGCAGACTCCTCCAAGAGCGCCGCCTCGGTCCCACCACGGCGGTGCTGACGTTTTTGCAGCGCCGGCTCGGCTTTTCTTCCGGTAAATTATCCAGGCGCCGTCGCGGAGCTCAGCTACTTCCGTCCTCGGGTTTGTGTCGCTCTTTGGGGTCTTGGAGCTTTCTCCCCTCGCGCGAGCAAAGTCAGGAGCTTATTCGTGTGAGGTTCCTTCAGTTGGGGCCTGACAGAAGGTAGGCAGCAGATTCAGCCTTGTGCTGATACCCAAACAGCTACGGTGACCCAAGAATCAGCTGCATTTCGCTGCTCTTGTATATGTCGGCTCCGCCCGCTGACTTCCCCGTTCGAGGTAGTCGCAAAAGAGTCTCTGGCTACTGGTGGCAGTACGGCCAGTTCGTGCCAAAAGCGCTGTGTAATCTGTCTTTTATTCAGTCCGGCTCTCATGAAGCGATTATGGAGTCGACTTTAAAAGGGTTCTGTGCCTGAGTGGTATCCGCACCGCCAGTTGTCCATCGGACGGCCTGCATGTGGCTTCCGTGGAATGAGCCTGACGGCCCAAGATTGCGTAGGACCAGAAGTCGTCTTTTGTTTCGATCCTCAGCACATTGGTTACTGCTTTGCCAAGTTCAGATGGCCTGAATGTTACCCTGAACGCGGTGCCAGCGGATCCACGGGGCTGAAGGATGCCGTCCTTTGGTTCCACATACAACTCGGGAGTCGCGTCACGAAACTCTGCACAGAAGGCAGCGGGCTCTTCCTGACAGCTAGTGAGGTAAAAGAGGACAGACGCCTGCTGACTTCCGACACAATCGATGAAAATGGTGTCGTCCGGAGAGGGGACAGTTGCTTGAAACTGAACCGGAAACCGCCATTGCCCTTGATCTTTCACCGTCACCGCAATATCGCGATCGAGCTCGAATGGCTTTTGCGGCGAGAAACGGATCTACACGATGGTGGCACATACACCGAAATGCCAAGGACCTTCAGATTTCAACTCCCAGACAACCTATTACGTGTCCGACATTGGGACTACAGGAAGCGGAGCCGGGTGTGCCGCTACGGCGTGAATCCGTGCTGCAGGCAGAGGTAGTAGGGAGGGGGCGCCTGGGAAGCCAAGCGTCGGCTTACCAATAAGTGAAGTAGGGGGGTACCGTCACTGGCGGAGGACACGGACTTCAGCGTGGCATGGGCGGACCGGTCTAACGTGACCGACTGGCCACCGGAAGCCAGAAGCGCCAGTGTCACCTCGTCCGCCGCGACTCTGCCTTTAGCCCCATGAAGGACAACGGGAATCAGTTCCTCGGTCACAGTCCTGGCGACGGCAGTAATTCGCCGAATCGGTGAGTGGAGCGGCACTACAGCAGATCCGCGCAGACGGTACGACCATGTATAGGGCACCTCGTTGCTGGTCAGTGTCAGTTCCGCCACGCAGTCCCCCAGTTTCGTTGGCGCGAACTTGACACCTATCTCTATGCTGGTGCCGGCAGAAATAGTAACTGAGTTACTTGTGCTTAGTAGCGTCAGCGCCTCCGCAGCGTCCCCAGACAGGGGTTTGAAGCTCACGTCTAGAACAACAGGATGCCCGAATGGGTTGAAAAGCCTCAACTGGTGTGTCCTTGTGGAGCCAATGTCAGCCCAGATTGTGATCGGCTGCTGCGCTCTCGGCAATTCTCCGCTTCCAGTCAGCTGGAATTCAACAGTAGACACCACGCTCGAGAAAACTAATTTGGTGGCCTGAATCACAGCAAGAGGTCAACAGAAAAGTCTCGACGGAGGTCTCAAAAAGGCGCCCACTGCGGTTGTGAACACGTCCCCGTGCTGGGGCGATTTGGTTGCAGCGCCTTTCAGCGCGCAACTCAGAAAGAGAAGCAGACAGTTCAAGAAAAGCGCTTGGTGTTCGCTAACCGCTCTAACTAGAAGCCAGGCGATTTGACGACTCAAACTGCACCTTTCCACCACCCAGAGAAAAGACAGAGCATCAACTGCATTCTCCTTTCTGTTGGTGAGTGGGCGTGAGTCCGATACATGTACTGCTGAAATCAGGCGTATACCTGCCTGCCTGGGGCGGTGGAAAGTGCTTTCTCCTAGCTCAGTCCGTATGCTAAGCAAACCACTTGCCTGAAGTCGGGCACCACTACAGAGATACGCCGGACAGAGATGATTGGGCTCCGCAGACAGTAGCGCTGCCACGGCTCTCTGAACATCTGCTCACTGTCTTGCCGGAGGTAGACGGAGAAAACTCCACTGTTGCAGGCGCCTTCCCAAAGGGAGGTACAACAACTCTATCTCCCTTCACGAGAAAATCCCCAGCTCTTGAGAAGGAGGGCCGGAAAGTCAATTCCTGGCAGGTAGCATTCTCCAAGGTCACCTCCTGCTGAACACGCTGTCCGATTTCGGCAACGAATTCTGGGACTTGAATGGGTTGGGAAGAATCAGCCTTCAGATCAAGGGCGTACCAAAACTCTCCGAACTGGTCATTGTGAAATCTTATTTTCCCCATGCTACTTCCTTCCGTTGTGGGCGAGTACGTCAACTCGTACACTGAATCGAGTCGGTCGCCGATCACTAGCTTGTCCGCTCCCCGAAGGCCCTCTCCGCCAAGCGTCACGGAAAACACCGCTTCTGGAGTGGTGACGCAGCGCGCCTGGACTTTTGTGCTGACAGCCTGTTAACAAAAGTGACGGCTTCAGCACCCTCTGTGCGGCCGGGGAACCTGAGTAGCGAACTGCGGCTCGCCCAACTACCCGCGGGGGTTTAGCTGCTCATTGGATGCCTTGCGCACGGCCGAGCGACAGACCCGCTACGCCCACCCGTACCTGGCCACAGTGTGACCGGAGAGAAATTACTCCCTCAGGATCTCCGGGCGCCACTTTGAGCAGGATGTCGTACCACAACGATTGACATGTCTTCGCATCCGCGAAGACCACCCGTCCTCTGAACGTTCCCGAGCAGACTGGCTGCGCTTGAAGCAAATATTCTGCTGTAGCTTCCGGGGCTACAGTGACAACTTCAGGGCCCCTAAGATGCGGCGTGTCTGTCTCGGCGTTGAATGTCGCTTCCACAGAGCAGCAGTTCTGGACCTGGCATCGGATGGGAGAATGGCAAGCCGCAAGATCTGTTGCGAGGCCAAGACGAGTGAAAGAAAAAAGGAGCCAAAAGCTGTCAAGCAGCATGACTCGTGCGTACCTTCAGGACACAGGGTGACGTTTCTCGGACTCTGGAGCAAATGGTGATTGACTCTTCGGCGTCCGGCTGGCACAAGCGAGCAAAAGGCATCGCAAACATCGGTATTTGCCAAGCTTTCCAACGTGCGGTTCCGCAAGAAGACAGCCCGTTTACCCCCCCCCGGAGACAGGTGGCGCGCCCAGTGTGAAGGGGTTCAGCGACATTAGAGAAATGGCCGCGGAGAAGCCCTCCGGCCATATTGGAACCGCGTTTTTGAGTGCCCATTTTGCCGTTCAGAACCACAATGCAAACCGCCTCCTCTAGAATCCTGTCGGCAGCCGGATGCTTCCGGAACTGAGGACTGTAACGCGGACGTTGGTGTGCACACCTTCTCTGCAACGCCAATTATGGAGTACTGGATAGTCTGCGAAGGAGAAGAGCACCTAACGACGACCTCGCAACTGTATGTGCCCTCTGCTAGAGGGAAGAAAGTGATCGGGTATGTGACTTTGTCCTCGGCGGGGTCCACGCTTGCGTTTTTCTTCAAGAGCAGCTCCTCAGGGCCGCCTGCTCACAACGAAAGACGACATGTCAAGCAGCACAAAATCAATGGCTTCGCAACCCCAAGTGAAAGCACTCTTGCCGCGCCCGCCGCCTTACGTACTGAAGGGCGCGAACGCCAGTGGCTCAGCACGGCTCCATCTTTGGTCACCGAACTCTGCTGTGAGTTTGCATTTCCTTCCCGCCGTACTGCAGACAGGCAATTGCTGAAGAATAAGACTCGCACGGCACATCTGCACCGCACATTCAGAGCTTGGCTGCGGTCTTGCAGAGTGTTCCTTGTGTCGTCGCTTCTTAGTGCGCGGCTTACCTTGATACGACGACACTTAATGCAGACAATAGAATGGTCATGAGTATAACAATAGAGCTAGGTTCACGTACTCCTCTAAGGAGAGACAACCAAAAGCCGCTTGTGGGAAAACTAACACAGGTTAGCACTTGTGCCGGAGTACGCCATGTACGCTTACTAGGGTAAAATGGCGGCCGTCTTTCACCAGGATGTCAATCATCCACGCATGACCCTCCCACTTCCCCGCACCGAGTCCGGCAGCCTGAAGTTACTCACCTGGACCAGGCTTTTTCTTGCTTTTGTCGTGAGCGTCAGGGAAACCCTTTTTGCAGGAGGAGTTGCTCGCGCTTCGATCTCGAAGACGCGAAGATCGGCTCCGTCTTCCAAAATAACTGTGCATCTCTGGTGGCCTTCATTCTGGGGACGGAACTCAACCGGTATCGTCGTGCCCTGTGTTGAGATGGGAGTAGACACTCCACCTACAGAGCCTGAATCTTTTGTGCACGCCTGTAGCATGGTCTTATCAGTTGACGGTGAAGCGGCTCTAGTTCTGCTTTGTCTGTAGCATCAAAATGGAGAAGGAGAGCTTTTGGTACACTGTCAACGCAGAACACAGGCGGGTCGGACTCGGCCGGCAAACGTCCTTTCTATCTCGCTGGTCCAAGCACTTCCAACCCCTACGTGTTCGCTTTGTTTGTTGGACCGGTCCCTTCTGGAACGAGCCGGAAGTCCGCAGAAGAAAGAGAAACGTCCCAAACATTTTTGTTGCCAGGAACTAGCGCGACTCCAAGGGGCTGCCTTTGCCGCAGAAGGTTCTTCGCCGTCTCAAACTACAGATAAACAAGGCAAGTCGGAACGTCAACGCCAGCTACAAACGCAGAAGAGTCTGCCTGCCCGTGGCCCAGTCCGTGCTGTTGCACGACTGAAGGAGAGACATAATGAGCAGTCTCTCCAGCGTCATAGTGTCATTACCTGTCCATTTTTTGTCTCCAACGGAATCCGGACCAGCTCGGCCTCCCCGACCATACAGACGATCCGGAAGCTGCCGAGAGGTGACGGGTCGCGTACTGTCAGCACGAGATCTTGGCAAAATTCCCCAGTTAGCCTTTCTGTAAGAGTTAGGCGGCACCGGTAGGTGCCCCGGTCAAATGACAGACATTGTACCTGGGAAATCCAGCACAAACAGCACAGCTCTCGTGTGAGCGCCGGACGCAGTCAGCGGTGTCACCCTTTCCGACGATCAGCCTACTCAATTTCTCACTCAATTTACCTAGCAGCCCCTGCCGCCGTCCCAGCTGGACACAACAGCGAGTCGGAGGACTAAATAGGCACTCCTGCAACTGTGCCTACGAAGCGGCGAGAAGGCTCGACGTTTACCCTCAAGTTCCGAGAAGAGTTTGAAGCCAGATGAACTCGATCTGCCTGGGGCCAGACAAAAACTGCCGGTGACCGTGAATGCTTTTCCGCCTCCTCGTTTACTTCGGTGACATCCAAGCTGAGAGCGAAGGCTCCATCCGCACAGAAGGGATTCCGAATTGGGACATCCAGGCCGGAGAGCTCATACAGTGTCATTGTGTGCTCCAGCACCGCTGTCATGCGCGGCTGACTTTTTTTGGCATGAAGCGCGATGACAGAAGTTTGTGGATGAAGACAGATTCTTGTGTCGAGCAGCCGGAGCTGTCCCTCAACTGGCGAGGAGAATTTGGGAGTAAAGTCGATGACCAAATGGTGCTTTGACAAGGGGCCGACAACAACATTGTCTTGCTGAGCAGACACAGGAATGAAGACACACTTGTCCTGATGCATGAGAGCCGTTCGAAGCACGGACAGCTTCGCGCGGCACTGTGTTTCTGTCTGACAAAGAAAGTTTCAGCTTATGTTATGACCCGAGTAACTACCCGTCGCCGAATGCGCACGTAGGCGTAGGACCTGCGCGATCTCGGAAGACGCTTTGTGAGCAGATACTTACCTATATGTCTGTGCGTCACAACGTCTCTGCTGCCCTCCTACCTGTAGGGAGAACGCGTCGCTCTGCTCGACTTTTGCGCTGAAGCTGATGCAGTTCTTAGTAGGGTTCTCTACAGCGACAACCTTTCTGACGGTCTTTCCGACGACCCCGTTGAATGCGACAGACATTTTGGGAACGTAGTTTGGAAGCGCGTGGAGGAGGAACAGCGTAAAGAGAACCATATCCTTGGCCTTCGGCCGTACAAAGTCAGCCGGCTTTGCCGGTACTCGTAAGCCGAGCTGCAAGAGTTGTGAGATCAGCGCCGTCGCGTTGCGCTCAACGTCTTCGCTTGTAGTGCATGGAAAGTCAAAGGTTTCAAGTTTGATGGCGTTGGGAACGTGCATCCCTAAAGTTGCTGCGAACGCTATGGAGTCTCCAAGACATTGATCCATGTCGGTAAGTTTGAGGACCATCGGAGTTCCGTGCTTCTCACAGTGATAGGCGAGCCAATGGAGAAGCAGCATCCTGAAAAACAGCCCGGCAAAGGGATTTTTCATGCTGATGGTTCAGGACGGTGCCTATCGTGCCCGTGTCCGGTGACGGCACGCCCTCACACGAGGTAGCGGCCTCAGCGGCCCCAT
>NW_027158564.1:13493-14111 GCF_002600585.1 Cystoisospora suis
CTACCAGAGCGTGTGCGTAGTATTCACGCAAGGTAATGATATAAACTGTCGCTGACTAGCCTAGCCCACTGAGGAAGTCCGGCCGAGCGGCCACAAGGATTGAATGCGCCAGCATGCCGTCGGCACAAAGATTGCCGAGGGAGAGCAACCTTTTCTTACTCTGGTGCCGAGTAGACGTTCGACTGTGGTGTATCCTGCACGGATCTGTCTAGGCACCTCTCATCAGTTGTGGTTTTCCGAAGCGGAAAGGTTTCGCCGGCTTCCATCAAAACAGGTAGGCTCCGCACTCTTGACACAGTCAGGCGGTCCAACAAAAATATCTGTATACACACAACGCGGGAGTGACTGACTGCATAAGGCAGGCGAGATCTGCCATCAGAGCCAGCGGCATGAACGAGTGAAGCTAAGCGCTCAGTGCCTCACCTTCAGCACCTGGAACAGCAGACTTGTCCACGCTTCTTCTGCTAGACGCCTGAAGGTTGCCAAGGCCGGACCTTTGTGTGGGCCGTTTACAAGCTGTCCCTCGGGCGTACGGAGATTCTTTGTCTTTTTGCAGAGTAAGACGTCGTAGTAGTGCTCAAACGGAAGCAAGTATTCCGTCCGAATATGTGAAAGTAG
>NW_027158564.1:14211-16629 GCF_002600585.1 Cystoisospora suis
CCCCCCCCAGAGAAACTGCTATATGAGAAGCTCTTTTTTCTCTCCGGCTGTGTTTACTCTGGGCACCTCTGTTAGGGGCCGGTGCAGTGGCGGTCCCCGGCGGTGCTGTCACCATGAAAACTGGACTGGCTGGCCGCGTCACCGACAGAGGATACAGACAGGTCCAATGTGGTTCGTCAGAGACTCACTTGCTCAAGGTATTGAAACATGTGGTCATACTGCGACAAGAGAGAGGATACTCGAGTTGGGAGATTGTCGTAACAAGCTGGCCTCCTTCCCTGCTTGCAGATACTCTTGCTTGACTCGGAAGCCGTCTTCCTCGATTGAGTGTTACGTCTCTTCAGTGAAGTCGGCCGCCGACCAGGCTTCACCTCTTCTCGGCTCTGGAGTAACCCCGCACTCTCACTGGGCTTGCGCTTGTTTAACATTGCCAGTTCTGCTCAGGAAAGACCACGTCAGAGAAGCGAAACTTCTTTCGACAGTTGCGCCACACATGTCCAGGTATCTGTGAAAGGGCGGCACTCCAGGCGTACCTCCAGTGCTCTGCTCAGTTAAAGCTTCCAAAATCTCTTGCAAGACAGCAATTCCACGAGCGGCGAGATCTTCTGGAAATTGCACAAGCGGCTCCCTCAGAAGGCAGCAGTTCAAAAAGCGGACCAGAAAGCTGGACTGGGTCGTATCTTGAAAGCTGCTCGAGGAATACAAGCTGACAAACGGGCAAAACATACAACCAAGTTTCTTGAGACGTGTCCGTTGCGCGTCCCGCGGCCAGCAGTGCCGTAGAGGCCCAAGCCCGCTATGGTCTCACTTCGGTTGATTGGCAGACAAGGTCACTTCCAGTTGCTTTTCGTCGCGATCCATTTTTACTTGCTGCAACACCCCGAGTGGAAGTACCATTCTTCGGAATCGTGTTACGGAAGCGGCGATTTGTATTGGAGTCCCGTGTCTGGCAACGGATTGGACTCACTGGGGATTTTGTCTCTTCGGCGTTCGGGACCAGCAGCGGAGGAAATCCCTGTATACGATACCTGCTGCGCTCCTTTTCTAGATAGGGAAACGTCGTAAAAGTAGAATTGTCCGACGTGCCAGAAACAGTCAAAGGATAGCAGGCATTTTCCCTGTCGTAGAACTCCACCATGGTACAGAACGACACGGGCCGTGTGGCAACGAAGGTCACGACAACCGGCAGCCTTGACTGACTCTTTGTAAATGCTACGCCGTCGGGGAACTCCAGACTGCGAAAAGCCATCAGAGGGACTCCGGCAGAGATGGAGAGAGTTTTCTTGTCCCGCAACGAGAAGACCCTTTAGCAATGTGCGTGCCCCCATACCAAGGATCGAGGCTGTTTGGAGGAATTGCACCAAACTGAATAGAGCCCTCGGTCCCATAGTAGGCCCCAGTCGTAGAGTCAGGATTTTCGCCTCGAACTGTGGGTACACACCAGGCTTGACTGCTTAGACAGTTCCGCATAGCTATGCTTCAGTGATCCCGCGCTTCAGAGGCCCACTCGGGAGCCATCGAGAATATGTTCTGATACATGAAGACACCCCCTCTAGACGCAGAAAAAGTGCTGATGACGCACAGCACACACGTCTCGACGTCGGGGCCGCGCTTGTAAGGCATGTTCGGGAAAAGCTCCTGAGTCCGGATCCCCTGCTGAAGGCAATGCATCCGTCCAATGTGCGGCAAGGTTGGCCTCCATGAACCAGGCCATGAGTGAGTTGCAGATATACGGCAATGCCGCCAGCTGCTTGATCCGCATGTAGTGAGCTGATCCCCAGACGTTTCTAGTCTTTGCGCTACCATGCACCATAGGGTGCCTGTAGAAGAAATACAGATCGGGAGAGAGAACACTCTCAAGCAGCCCACCTCTTCTCTCGTCACTTACCTTAGCGAGAAATGTGGGCTATTTCCTCGGAGTGCAGAACGTAGCTCGAAATCCGCGAAACCTTCACGAAATACATGGAAAACTGCCGTTGATACCACACCCAGGGGCACGACCGGGAGAATCACCTCGGCAACATCAAAAGCCAATGTGGCCACTATCCCAGTTCCTCGAACTATAATTTGGGTAGCCATGTTTGCTGGAGTGTGTATTGCTCCCGTGCCGCTGTCTTCTTTGGGCTCAGCACTCAGGACGTAAACAGGAAGGATGACCTCATAGTCGAGAGCTTCTGCGGGGTCGAAGCGAACTTCCAGAGATAGTTCCTGGTCAGGAGCCAGACAGAATCCAGGATTGTCGTGCTCTTTTACGGGGACGTAAGGCTCACCACTCAGGGTCGGAGTTGTTTGGGGAGGACACGGGCAGGCGGCGCGCTGCCGGTCGGGTATCTTCTCCGAGGCTGCGAACAGTCCTCTCTTTCTTTCTGGTCTCCCGTGGCAGCAGTTGCCCCGCGTCCACAGGATGTCGCCAGGAAG
>NW_027158565.1:0-182 GCF_002600585.1 Cystoisospora suis
CTTACTCTATATTCACAACGGCTACTGAGTGTTGACCACCACAGTACCCGCATGTGTTTGGGTGTCCGGCGGCACGACCGCACTTAGTTATCGCTTAATACTGACGGGAAGCTATCTCAAGGCGCTCCACTGCGCCTGGGTCAAACCGGCAGTGCGGAGCACATAACTTGAGAACCGTGACA
>NW_027158565.1:715-1032 GCF_002600585.1 Cystoisospora suis
GCGAGAACGCCGTCAAACTGGACCTACCAGCATCGTGGTTGATGCACTCAGCGTTCTACGTGTCCCTACTGTCACCAGTGACCGCAGACCCCAAGCACCTCCGTAGACCAGGGCACCAGCGGGCCCCGGAGACCAATCCGGAGTTCACCGTGGACGCGATCGTGAACCACGGGGACTCGGACAAGGGCAGAGAGTACTTAGTACGATGGTTGGACGGCTCTACAACATGGGAACCAACCAAGCACCTCAAGAACGCGCAGTTAGCGCTCAGGAATTACCTTCGAGGACACGCACGACAACAGCGACTTTCTCAAAGA
>NW_027158566.1:0-236 GCF_002600585.1 Cystoisospora suis
TTCCCGGGGATTTGGGAAACCAAGAACGTCCATGGCGAAGGATAAGGAAGAACGGAGCCGAAGGAAACCTACAATAATCGAAGAAGCCGGGGGAAGGCGGAGAAATCACCTAACTAGACAGCTCGAGTTAGCGAAAACGGGCAACAACGACCGCGTGACCGAGCGAGCAAAAGGGAAAATCCAAGGGCTATTTTACCCTAGGGTTCAAAAACCGAGCCACCTCTCCAGTAAAGTAC
>NW_027158567.1:0-169 GCF_002600585.1 Cystoisospora suis
TATGTATGTATGTGTATATCTATATCAATCTCTATGAATATGTAGGTGTGTATGGTGTGTATGGACTGATGTGTATGAAGATGTATGGCTTGAGAGATCGACTCCAGGAAGCCTCGCTACACATGCCTCGAGACACCCGTCAACGCGATATACACACTTAGAGAGAAAG
>NW_027158567.1:243-372 GCF_002600585.1 Cystoisospora suis
GATAGATAGATAAATAGATATACTTGCAGGTGTTGTACTGAGGAGGAAAGAAAGATCTGGATTGAGACATTTCGTTGCTGGACTCCTCCTCTCCATGTTCTTTGTCTTCTCTTTTTCTTTTCCTTTTCT
>NW_027158567.1:637-7156 GCF_002600585.1 Cystoisospora suis
ATCTTCATGCGTCTGTCTTCTTCAATCGATCATTCATTTATCTCAAACCTGTGCACTTTGGATTAACCCCTACCTACCTCTCTAACTATCTATCTTGAATCTATCTATTTAACTATCTATCTATCGTTAATTTAGCTAGCTATGTATCTAGGCTTTGGTCTCTATGTGTATAAGGTGTATTAGCGTGGGTTTACTGTCTGTGTGTATATGAGTAGAAGAAGACTAGTCCTACCGACCGTTCTAATTGTAGACAGGTCTACTCAACTCATTCAGGTGTATATACACCAAGCCTCTCTCCTCTATGCAGGCGCAGGTGAAAGGAATACATAGAGGCGTATATATATATATAGATGCACTCATTCTCGTAATGTACGCAGATACAAACAGTGTGCATGAGGGTTTCATCCGTACCTATCCTCGTGTATTCATCTATCTATCTATTTATGTATATATATATATATCTATATATGTGTATATGTGTATATGTATTGTATGTATTCTCTGTGTTTAGGGTGACAGGCCTGTATGTCTTTGTATTGAGAAGAAGGCCTTCTGTGCATGAGTAGAAAAGCTTTCAAACCCCCTCCCGCGAAGCAAACAGCCAAGAAGCCACAAAACTATATCTACATAAATACGCACACATATAGACATACATAGGTGTATACATATATACATAAATAGATATAGATAGATAGACAGAGGAATAGATATACATAGATATAGATATATATACGTGTGTATGTACATATATAGAGAGAGAGGGAGAGAAGAAGCAATATGTATATATATACATACTTATATTTGTGTACATATGTATGTATAGACATGTAGGGAGACTGAGGTAGATAGTAGGTGCATTCTATTGTGTGAAAAAGCCATGAGACTTTGGAACCTCTTTCTATGACTTTCCTGTTTTGCTCTTCTCTTTCTTGCCCCTTTCTCCGTGTCTTAGCTTTTTCATCTTTCGACGTTTTCTCTTTGGCTGTCTGTGTGTTTGTGGTGTGTATGTACAGCTGCAACTGTCGGGTGGCGTGAGTGGAGGGTGCGCATGCAGCGTGCAGGCGATGACCCAAATGCTCTCCACTCTTAGCAAATTCGCACACTTCCAAACCGCCGACCCCAACCTTAAATTGCTCCTAAGTAAAGCCACACAGAGATAGAATAAAGACAGATAGATTAAAGATAGATAGATTCGAGGTAGATTACACAGGCAGATAAAGGGAGAGATAGAGAGACTGCAGATAGATTGGAAAGAGGTCGATCCAAAGTAGGTAGGACCAAGAGAGATAGATAGGCTAAAGATACCTCAATAGATGATAAGCTTTCCTTTTCTTCTTTTCGTCTTCTATTGTGTATTCGTGTGTATGTAGATCTCGAGTTATATCTGTGTAGATCTGTACACGCACCGCATAAAGACTCGGAGGAGAATAGCGTCTTCTGACTTCTCTAAATGGATATATAAACATAAAGAAGGCTGATCTTTGCATGTGAAGGTTCTTCATGATGCATGCACATCTCTATCTCTCTTACATAGTCTTCAATGTGTGTGTATATACATGCATTTTGCCTATCTTTAATCGATCTGCCTATCTCTTGTTCACTCGCTTTCTCTTTTCTCATAAGTCATCTCTCATTCATTTGTTCTCTTCTCTTTTCTTGTATCTTTCTATCTATCTCTCCTTTTCTTCTTTTCCTTTTCTTCGTCTTTTGTAGGGTGGTCTATTCCTCGATTCTTATTGGATCTCGGCAATCGACCCTTAGCATCGATCTCTCCTTTGCATGCATCGACACTTCTCTATTCGCTAGCTAAGCTCAGAGTGGTTGACCATACGTTCTTCTCTCGAATTCTCCGCATCTTTACTCCTTCCTCTTCATCGTCTTCGTCTCTCCTCTCTTCTCGTCTTTCTTCCTCACTCTCTTATCAATCTCCTTCCAAAGACCTCTCTGCATTTTCTTCTTCTTCTTCGCTTCATCCCCATACTCAAGAAGAAGCAGAAGGAAACGGCGGGAAAAACGAGAAGAGAAAAGCTTCCCAGGGGCATGGTCTGTCTATACACCCTGTAGATGAACTTCCTAGATCTTCTCCCCTTGCCTTCCCAGTGGTGAGTTGGATAGCTCATTTCTATCTTTATCTATCTATCTTTAATCTATCTATCTTTAATCTACCTATCTATCTTTAATCTATCTACCTACTCTATAGCCTTCACGTCATTCCATACGAAGAAAGAAACAAGAGAAGGACTGTCATTCTTTCTCTCCTTTCTTTCTTTCTTTTGCTGTTCTTTAGCGTCCCTCTTGAGTTGTCTTTCTCGCTGTTTTGGTGTCTATTGAGAAGAGAAAGAGAGAAGAATCGAGACAGGGGGTCTGTCGATGATGAGACGGCATGTCGGGTCATGTCGATTCTACATGGCTAGCTCGGTACTCGAGATCTTACATTTACACCTTCATTCCTCTAATCTCTTCTTTAACATGGAGAATAGACCTCTGCAGAACATCTTCTTTCTATCGATTTCTTCTCATTCACTCCTTCCTCTTCTTCTTTTTCTTCGACGAGTAGACAATTTGAAGTTTCTATATAGAGTAAGAGTTTGTATGGAGATGTAGAGATCGATTCGTGTGTGTCTTTCTCTTTGTCTCTCCTTTTCTTCTTCCTTTACTTGACACGCACAGCCTCTCTTTCATTCACGCACCTGTATATACACATACATAGATACACATACATCTATATGTGTACATATACGTATACACATATGTTTGTATACACATATATATGCTAAGACTATAGACGCGCCGTAGATGCGTGCTGTGTATGGAGGTCTGTATGTAGCTATCTATCGTTAATCTTGCTTCTTTCTCTATCTATCTATTTCTAATCTATCCATCCATCTCTGACCTATCCATCTATTTTCAATCTATCTATCTTTGTCTCTCTATCAGTCGTTGACCTACCTATTTTGTTTGATCTATCTATCTATCTATGCAGAGAATGAGATGTTTATGATGTGTAGATATGATATGTATATATCTATCTATCTCTATCTGTATATATATATATATATATCATTAGTAAAAGAGTAACAAATTATATACGACTAACGATAGCATACAAACCTTTCATCTCTTTCTTCTTTTTCTCTCTTTTTCTCCCTCTTCTTCTTCTTCTGTTTCGCCTTTTAGTTGCCTGCATGTCCCTTCGATGTTCGAGCTTGTCGAAGTGTCTTGAAGAGTCTCGATGCTGCGGCGCTCGTCTCGATTGTTGAGGCAATCGACACTCTCGATTACTGGACCCCTAGGTCCATGCACCTTCTCTATCAAGTAACCCCTCGCCAACTCTCTTGTTTTTTCCTCTTTCTCTTCATCTCTTTCTCCACACTCTTTCTCTTCTTCTTCTGTTCTCTCCTCCCCACACTTCTCTTTCTCTCCTAGGTCTTTCCGCCCGGAGAAATATAAGAATCGTCTTCACAGATGTTCCTCGGAAGAAGATCTTGTCTCTAAATGTCTTGGAGCTCTCTCTCTCTCTTTTGGCTTCTTCGTCAGTGTTCGTGAGGTGGCTTGTCGAAGGAAGAATTCCTTCACTGATAAGGAACAAACAGCCACTACATACTTCAAATTGAAGAAGTCTCGTTTCTGCAATCGTACACTACAGATAGACATCTATAATTCTTCTCCTGTCTATACACCTCAACTCCTTCCTTACCCACACAGCAGATGCTTCAGATACAATAGTTACGCGAAAGAACATACATCAATACATGTGCCTATATCTCTATCTATCTATCTATAAATCTATCTACCTTCATATGTCTAGAGAGAGGCGATCTGTCGATATGTGAGATAGCACAGGGCGTTCCTGGTGGTCTTGACTGTATATGCGTACGCCTACATCTAGTCTTATGATCAGTGTAAAAATGGATAGACAGAGAGACAGTGAGAGACACTCACGGAGATATCTCCTATATAGAGGTATAGAGAGAGAGATATCTGCATATATCTGTTTATTTGTATCTTCTATCTATCTATAGAGATATGTATATGTATATGTGGATAGACGTATATACTAGGAGGGATAGCACCCATGGATATTCGCATGCGCGGACATACTTATATATATATATATATGTATATGTATATATATATGTATATATATGTATATGTATATATGTATACATGCATGAGTATTATCTGTGGATTGTGTTTTGTGGAAGACTGGAGTGTACATACACCAGCACCATGTCCTATCTGTATTTAACCAACAAGATGAGAAGACGTTCTTCGTTTCTTTCCCTTTCTTCCTCGGTTTTCTTTCTTAAATCTTTCTTATCTCTCTTTTTCTTATCTCTCTCTTTCTTCTTTCTTTCTGTCTTTCTTTCTTATCTCTTTCTTTCTTCTCTCTCTTTTTCTTTTCTCTTTTTCTTTCTTTCTTTCTTTCTTCTCTTTTTTCTTTTGTGTGTGTTGTAGGTGAAGTGTCTATTGGAGGAGGACTTTCACGACTTGCGAGCTTCTCAGATATTGACTCTTTGCCTCGCCTTCAGAGACTGGCATTACAGAGACTGGTAAGCAGAAGGACAAAAAGAAGAAAGAAGAAAGAAGCAGTAGGCACCTCACACTTCTAAAGAGAAAGACAGAAAAGGAAGAAGCTTAAGGAAACTCAACAAAGAAAGAAAGAGTGAGAAAGAAATAGATCTTTCTTGTTCTTCTTTGTCTTCTCTGGGTTTGACTCTTTCTCTTGTATGTCTTGTGTCTTTTCTGCACTTCTTCTTCTTCTTTCTCTTTCTTCTTCTTATTCCTTATTCTTCTTCTTTTCTTTCTTTTCTTCTTCTTCCTTTCTTTTTCTTCCTTTTTCACTTCTTCTCTTTCATCTTGAGAACTACAGAGAGATAGACAGGTGGTGGTCTTTCCTTCTTCATAAAGGTTAAAAGGAGAAAAAAGGTTAAAAGGAGAAAAAGAGGAATTTAACATAAGATGAAGAGAAAGAAGATGAAGAGAAAGAAGAGGTTTTGTTTATTATGCTTTCTTGTCCGATGTCTCTTCCGTCTCTTTTTCTCTCTCTTTCTTCTCTCTTTCGTTCTTCTCTCTTCTTTCTTTCTTTCTTTGTTTCTTACGTCCCTCTCCGTCCTCTCTCTTTCTTTCCGTCCATTCATTATCTCTTTCTCTTTTTTCTCTTTTCTTTCTTTCTTTCTCTTGTTTGTTTAGGGAGTTGACAGTTGATATGATCGAAGGAGAGACCGTCTGCGATGAGGAGGAGGAAGAAGAAGAAGGCGAAGAAGGAGAAAGAAGAACAAGAGAAAAAAGGAGGTGCCTTGAAGAAGAACATGAAGAAGAAGAAGAAGGGAGAAAAGAGAGCCCAAAGTCTTCTTCTTATTCGAGAGAAGATTCTGTAGACAAGGAGATTCGCCTATCTTCTTCTCCCTCCTTCTCTTCTCCATTTTCTTCTCTCGATCAAATCTCGCCATGTCCTACTACTACTACTACATCTCCCTCATCTTCGTTAACCGATCTCTTTGACTCTTCCTCTTTCTCTTCATCTCTTTCTCCACACTCTTTCTCGTCTTCTTCTTCTTCTGTTCTCTCCTCCCCACACTTCTCTTTCTCTCCTAGGTCTTTCCGGTCGGAGAAATATAAGAATCTTCTTCACAGATGCTTTTGGAAAGAAGATCTTGTATTCAATTCTCTTGAAGCTCTTGAACGGCACCAGGCCTTCGCTCTATCGAATTGGTCTTGCATGCGTCAGATGAAGATCTTAATCGATTGCCTATGTCTCGATACTTTCTTTCCTTATCTAACTTGGATGAAAGAGTCACCTTGTCCTCTCTCTGGGGTGACCAAACTTAAAACGAACCCTACCCAAATCAGCCTTCCTCCGCTCTCTTCTTCTTCTTCGGATTCATCTTTATCTCCATCCGCTTCTTCTTCTTCGTTTCTTCTTTCTCCGTCTAAGGGGCTTCTAGAGAAGAGGGGTGTGGATATTCTGAACTCTACTCGGCGGTCTTTGTCTGAGAATCTTTCGCTGATTCAGCACGTCCCTGTAGTTTACGAAGCTCTTGATATCTTACCTCCTATCTATCTGAATCGCGAGAAGGTCTTGAGAGAGATGAAGCAAAAGAAAGAAGATGAAGAAGAACAAGGAGGAGGAGGAGGAGAAGAAGAAGAAAAGAAGAGAAAGAAGATGAAGAAGAAAGAATGTGAGAGAGTAAACGAGAAGAAGAGTGAGAGAGAAGAGAAGAGAGAAAGAAGAGCGATCGAGAGCTTGTTGTATTCGATCGAAAGATTCAAGATAATTCCCCGATGGCTATGGTCGCAGTTCTATGAAATATGCCACGTTGATCGAGGGACAATTGAAGTGAATAGAAATCTACAAGATGTCAAAGGAATAGCAGGAGGAATGGGAGGAGGAGACACTTCAGATGAGCTGTCTGTACACCTGGAAAAACTTCATTTAACCATGGAAGAAAGTCACACAAAAGGTATGAAACTGCTAAACATTTTAAATAAACATTTTAGATAAATAGATAGATAGAT
>NW_027158567.1:7396-9042 GCF_002600585.1 Cystoisospora suis
ATAGATAGATAGATAGGAGATTGTATATATGAAGGTGTGTGGCTATATATGGCTGGTATGTGTATAGTGATTAGGGGAAGAAGTCGTAGAAAGATCGAAGAAAAGGGAAGACAACGAAATTGATTTGAATGACCTGCTGACTAGAGACAGAGAGAGTTAAAAAGAGAGAGATTGGGTTTGCAATGTCCAAGCTTTCCTTTCTTGTCGTGACACTTTTCTTCTTTTCTTCTTTTGTTTAGACCTCTCTCTCCCTTCTCGGGTATCTACGTAGGCCATTGGCTCCTCATGTCTTGGCACTGTACATACACCCCGGAGACTGAAGTAGCTACACCTAGAGAATTCTTGCTCTCGATGACGTATCAACAGCAGCCCCACATACAAAGTTTTCCTCACGCTTCTAGTTAGACTGCATGCATATTCCTGTCTTTCTCCCTTTCCACATACAACTTACCATACATCGGTTCTTCTCAGAAAGAGAAAGAGAAAGAAAGAGAGACAGAGAGAGACAAAGGCATCCCATGGAGATAGATTATAGCCTTCGCTGTATGTATATTCATCTATATGGAGAGGGAGAGTATACAAAGATCGTTCATGTAGTATAGCGCTGAATCTATCTATCTATCTATGTAACTATAGATATAGATATGTGTATTTCTCTCTCTCTCTTTATATGTACGTTTGTATGTATGTTTCTTCAGTTGGTTTCTCTTGCGAATGTCTTTTTGTGGTCAGGAGGGGACGACTTCGCACCTCCTCCTCCTCCTCATTCACTCCTCACACCTTCTTCTTCTTCTTGTCAATCTCTCCCGACAATTATCAAGCCTCTCCATCTGTCGTTTCTTGCTCCCTCTTCATCCAAGATTTCCCCGTGTGTCGTTGCCTCTTCTTCTCCTCCTCCTCCGCATGATCCAGCAAGTTCTTCTCTCGTCTCTCCGCGCTCTTCTTCTTCTTCTCTTTCGGTAAGCTCAGTGCGACGTGGAAGTGCAGGGGGGAGAGAAGAGAATGGTGCGAAAAAGCTCAAGACAACTCATCTCTCTCCTGCTGCTACGACCAGCTCGACAACTTCTTCTTCTTCTTTAGAGGAGGGCAGCTATCCAGCCGTCGTGCATGCGTTCGAGCATCGAGGTGTGGGGGCGACGATGACCGTCGATTCTTGTGGCGGGAGACGGCGAGGAGGAGAAGAAGAAGAGAGAAGGCGCGGGAGATCTTCTTATCAGGTATTTATCGATGCTTTCATACGAGGGTATCGCGTGGATATTCTTGTCTATCCGCCGACGGGGTCTTTGAAGAAAACGACGTCTTCTGTAGAGGCAATGCCAATGCAGCAACTGAAGAATAAGAATACAAAGAAAAAGAAAAAGAAGAAAAGCAAAACGAGTCATGGTCAAGCAACTATATGAAGGTCAGGGGTGGGGGGGTTCGTACCTACATCTCTCTTAGAGATGGAGAGGGAGATCTTCTTCTTATCATCTCTCAAAGTTGCATATTGAGAATGTATTGACAAAATCGAGAAAGAAAGAGTGAGAAAGAACTTCACTTAATGTTTATTCCACTTACAAGAAACATTCTCCATACAGAGAGAGAAAGAGAGAGAGAGAAGGAAAGAGAAAAAGAGAAAGAGAGAGAGAAGGAAAGAGAAAGAGAGA
>NW_027158568.1:0-183 GCF_002600585.1 Cystoisospora suis
CTACAAAAGCAGCAAGCAGCATGAAGGACATACTAAGCTATGAGATCCAATGAAAAGCTCTACTATTCTGTCTACAGATAGAGCAACGATGAAGCTTGGGGAAGGTTCGACTAGGGTGAAGGCACTTGAAGCTAGGTAGTGGTGGTTATATATAGACGGCAAGAGAAAGGGAGAGAAAGAAGG
>NW_027158568.1:200-335 GCF_002600585.1 Cystoisospora suis
GAGAGAGAGCTGTAGGTATATCTGATTGTCGAAGAGAAAGCAAAGGAGTCGAGATAGACCGTTTGAGAAAGAGAGAGAGAGGGCTCTTGCCTGCAGATTAATGAGATAGAGGTGGTCAAGGAATCTAACGAGAAG
>NW_027158568.1:437-3187 GCF_002600585.1 Cystoisospora suis
GTTCACATGGGGCCAGAGAGATATCTGTAGTCTTTCCTAACAAGGCAAGAGAACCTTTAACTATCTCTCCTTCCTATTATGAAGCGCGTCTTCATCTTTATATGACTATTCTCCCTCTTATCATCTCACTTGTCCTATCACCTTCTCCATCAAAAGGTATCTACTTCTCTCTGCCCATCTACTCTCTTGTCTCCTTTTTATTCTCCTATCGCTCTATCTGTCTTTCTCTTCTTCCTCTTCAAAGCAACCTTCTTCATCTTTCTCTTCTTCTTCTTGACCATATTCTTACCTGGACTTGATTGACGTGTGTTTGCGCGGAGAAGGTGAGAGCGATGGTTTCGTAGCAATCAGGAGCATTCTTATAGAGATACTCCGAAATGTTAACGGTCTTTCCTGTCCCTGTTGGCCCAGCACATAAGATGTGCTTGCCTTTCAAAAGTAAGGTCTTAAAGACATAAGTCATGCGGATCGAATCGAGCGTCGGAATAACGATGTTCTCATACGCGGCCTCCTTCGGAATTACCAGAGCTGGAGATGTCGCCATCCAATCGACCCACTGGCCCTCTGAAGCTCCAGAAGCAGGAGGAGCTCCTCCTCCTCCTTCACTTGGGCTCATATCGAAACACACATCATAGATGGTCTTCATCTCTCCCCCTTCTCGGCAGGACGAGAAGCTTGGCAGTTTGACTCTGGTCTCTGCGATTCTCTGCAAGAGCCACTCGTTGAATTTCAGTCGGCCGACCGCTGAGAAAGACAGGAAGCAACACACGACCACCAACAAGCACGAAGAAAGTTGAGAAGGCAACTTGCATGCGCGAGGGGGATGGCAAAGGAAAGGGAGAAGGAAAAAGAAAGATGGAAGGAAGGAGCCGAGACAAACGAGGAGGAAGAAGAAAAGAAGAAACAGACAAGAAGGAGAGGATGTAGAGATATGAGAAGAGGGATGAACATCAAGGCAGGTCATGGGTATTAGGAGTGATGCTTCTTGTGGGTGAGGGGCTAGGCATGGGAGAGAGGGAGGAGGAAAGAGATAAAGGAGGAAGAAGATTAACACGGAGGCTTGACCACAGCATGGAATAGTTTTCTTTAAGGAGAATAGGAATCGAGGTTCTATTGGGAAGAGAAAGAAAAGTTAGTCTTGCCATACATGGAGAAAACAACAAAGTGATGGGATCACGAAAACATCCCATGTGAAGATCTGCTACTATACACTTTGAAATAGAGAAAGGCTTAGACTATTACAGAAGTCTCTATCTATCTCTCTATGTATCTATCATTAATCTATGTATCTTTAATCTACCTAGCTATCTACCACTAATCTATCTATCTATCTTTAAGATATCTATCTATCTATCCATTTCCGTCCGTTTCCGCCGGCCCCCACTTAACGATTACATCTAGGGAGAGCCACGTCTATGTATGATTGCATGCATCTCTTCACATCCATCTCTCTGTCTCATGAAGACATTCCACCACAGTGTCCGCGCCTGCTCCCCACATCTCTGTCCTCCCCCTTGTAGTAGCACATGCACGTGCGACAAAAACTTTCTTCGCCATACAAAGCGTTTTCACATATAAGCCGTCTGAGACTGTCAGTAGCTGTATACTTCAACCCTTTTCTCGGTTTCCACAGCATCTAAGCCATCTCCAGATACACACGAATGATCAACCTCATCGTCCATTCTCTCCGAGATACACATACCTCAGAATATTCATACATGCACCATCTGCCTATCATACATCTCCACATACAAGTGTATGCATATATATATATATATAAGTAGCAGAGGAGTTTGGTAGTATCTATTCATGTTTGATAGGAAGAAGTGAGGAAGAGGTGTGCTTTGCTTACTGTCCGTAGTGATGCCGACAGACCAGGCGAGACCAAAGATGAAGAGAGGCGTCAGCTGCTGTGGGAGTTTCTCGAGAACTTCTTTCGAGGGCATGCGATCTTCGCTAGCCCAGAAGGGACCGAGGAGACACTCGAGGAGACGGAGACAGGAGGCGCAGAGATTATTGTTGACTGTACGTATCGTCTCTTTGCAGTTTTTCCGCACGAAAGTAACGGCGGGCTCAATGAAAGTATTACAAAGCTTTAGAAGCATTTCTCTATGTTCCTGAGAGAAGCTGGTAGGAAGAGCATTGATCCACGATCTTATAAGAGGCCCCAGACCTAAGGCTTGGGGCTCCATATACACCATACCACAACGACTAACGGTGGCAGGTGAAGCTACAGCTAAATCTTCGACCTGAAAAGAGAGAAAGAAAGAAAGAAAGAGAGAAAGAGAGACAAGATCGCGTGGGCTGCATGCGTGACTGAATATTAAAGAATACACTTCTAGACCATAAAGCGACAAAGACCATTCGCGGAGAAGAGACAAGGAGCCTTGGAAATCTCTCTATCAGAGGCTATGTATATACATCTAGATAAATAGATACAGAAATATTTCTCGGTGAATGCCTGGCATAGACACTAAGAAGAGTTGAAATCGACGACCTCCACTTGGCTTACAGGAATAGGGGGAAGGAATATACTAGCAACATCATGATGCCTTGCAGTCTTATATATCTTTACAGTGTCTATACATCTATATATATATATATAGTATATACAAGTATACTATGTGGATGGATGGCTATCATTAGGAAAGGAAGATGCCTCTCCACTAGTAGTAGACATGGTCTTAGGGATAGTAGTAATGGTGGCACACGACTGACAAACAGCCTTCTATCTCTCTCTCTATATATAT
>NW_027158568.1:3488-4668 GCF_002600585.1 Cystoisospora suis
CTATGTATCTATCTTTGATCTATCTATCTTTAATCTATCTATCTATCTATCTTTAATCTATCTATCTATCTTTTATCTATCTATCTATCTATCTTTAATCTATCTTTAATCTATCTATCTATCTATCTTTAATCTATCTTTAATCTATCTATGTAAGATGAGCGTACCTCGAACATCATGGTGATCCTGTTCGTGAGGGAGATAATTTCGCCTGAGTTTAGGCAGAGCTTCTTGTTGTCATCGAGAACGGAATTCATACTTTCTATCCATATAGCATCGACAGGCCCGTCAAACATGATCCACTGCTTATCGGGGGAGGTGTCGCGGACGGCTTGTCTTAGAAGCACAGCCGCCACCCCATCTGTCCATTCATGCGTGAGCTCATTGAACTGTCCGTACAGCTGGCCCATTGTCAGAGACTTCGGATTCAATGCATGCACATGCACCTACAAGAAAAAGAAGTAAAACGCATCGCAAGAAGAAGTAAGTCAAATGGAGAGACAAAAGAACAGCAATAGGCGAAAACACAACGACATGCATAGAGACAAGAAAGGAGGCTATCACCCGTCTTTCGTTCTTTCTTTCTTTCTTTCTGAATGGACCTCTCATTTCCCCAGAGATGAAGTGGCTGAGATACTTCCAGAAGAAAGTTATTTGTGAAAAGAATGTCTATACATAAACATGTCTATACATCGTACGCATGCAATGAGGTGTCTAGATATGATGCGGCCTCGAAGCTCACGTAATGGGGAGTTTAACTAAGGAAGGAGACCGAAGTGAGGGACTCTCAAGAATACCAGAGACAGCGATAAACAACTTGACGTACATACGACCAACGTTCTAAGAGAATCTCCGTTCATATGCTGGCAATTCAGTTGTCTCTTGAGACAGTCTTCTTCTTTCTCTCCATAAGAAAACGTGTAAAGAGTGTCTTGCTGGGCAGCAAGAGAAACCAAGGAGAATCAATAAGGGGGGAGGGAAGATGTTAGGTATGGTACCTCTCTTCATCTCTCTCTACTACAGAAGGGACAAATGACACAACGACTCTATATAGATTTCAGCATATGCGCATATGTATATACCTAGAGTATCTTCTTACCGTCACATACAATCTAGCTGTCTATATTTAATCTATCTATCTATCTATCTCCATGACTTTTCTTTCCCTCTTTCTCTTTCT
>NW_027158569.1:0-8706 GCF_002600585.1 Cystoisospora suis
TGGGGTCTCTCGACAATGCGATCATGTACTTTCAACAGGTAAGACCTAAGCAGCAAAGAGCAATTCCCGTACAGAAAGAGAACTCGCCAGATGCTATGGCAGAAACCAGATCCTCTCGTGTCCAAATATATTTACAATCCGTAACAAAAGTGAAGACATACAGATACAGCCGCACGCCCAGAACTGGAATGTTCGTAAAACTCCTGTGTCTCTGATTGACCACCTCAGTCTGCCAACCTAAGACGATACGCATACAGGAGAAGATACGCATCCAGGAGCGTGCTTTTCGAGTCCCGACCTTCAGGCTGGCTAGATGAGTTTCTTCGAGAACGCGTGAGACCCCATCACATTTTGTCTATACACCCGCTGAAGGCCACAACAGGAAGTAGGTCTATACGCAAGAAGTTAGATTATCGGACACGAAGGCGCGAGATACGCATGTGGATGTGTAAGGTACGGGGCCCCTGCACAGACACACGACCAGCAGACCTGACACTGCAGAACAGAAAAAAAGTTCCCTCAATGTCTTGCCATGTCTGTTCAGAAAAAAAAAACAGACTGTGACCCACCTGAGGTTTCCAAAATGGACCCAATACTTCATGCTCGTTTCCCACAGGTACGTTCAGTGAAACCGAAGAAAAAAGAGGGAGACTTGGACAGATGCCAATGCAATGAGCCCCCGTCCCACACACGTCACCACGCACTGCAGACGTCGTCTCGATGCCACAGACTATCTAAAAGCTAGACGCAGGTGTACGACCTACCGTTCCAGCGTTTTGAAACCGAAGTAGTCGTAATCGAAGTCCCGAGAGTAGTCGATCGCCGCATTGAGCTCCCTGGCGTGCGCTTCCACAAACTCGAAAACTTCATCACTTACGAGCTTTGCGTCTCTCCCCCACTTGTCTACACCAGCACAAACAGCGGAAGTCTTACTGGTTTAAATGAAACCAAGCGGACAAATGCCAGAGCCTTGAACAACGAACAAGTGGTTTAGGCTCTATGGAACGAGTTCACTATGTATGAGGTTCGCGGGAATCCCCGAAGACACGCGCTTACATGAACAGCAAGAAGTCACTGGATGAGCCGGCTGAAATGCCACCTTGGAAGAATACCTTGACAAAGCGGACAGCAGCCAGGCACCTACTATAGCGGTGATATGCCCAGGTGTGCAGGACGTATACCTGTAAGACCCGGACAACCCGAGATGTTCACACACGGCTAAGTAACGTCCCCGCTGCATATGTATGGAAAGACAGTCTCCGTGAAGAAAACTGAAGAAGCAACGTGACGATGAGTTCTACAAAACGACACCGGCCGAGCGGACCCTACGAAGAACGCCTGTAAACGTAGAGGACGGAGAATGTATGGGCCAACGTTCATGGCAGCTGGCTCGAGAAAAGCATTCACGTGAGCACCACGAAACACCGCGACTGACGTGTAACTAAGAAAACAGGTGTTCTCCCACTCGCAGATGGCGTACGCATAGACAGGTGTCAAGTAGGCGCGAACCGACACGCAGCAGTTTTTTTCTCTTACCTATGTATGAATTGAGCTGGCGCATTACACACACAAAGTCGCCGCTGGTGTTTTTGTGAAGATTATCAATGGCGATACGCGCCGCCAATTTCGAAAAGTCTGGATGAGACGCCGCCATATACGCTGAAAGGAAAGGTTTCATAGTAGTGACGGATGAATACTATAATCCGGCACCTAGAGAGTGTCAAATCTTTGGAGCTCCACCAGACACACAGAATGGTACAGATGCCCGCAACGTAACAGAAAACACACTCGCACTTGACTAAGAAAAAGAAGCAAGCATGCGGGTGTCCATACCTGGACTCGGACGCATGCCCATCTTTAGGCCGAACGCATCGCAAAGATATGCAGAGGGTCAACGGGAGTGTGGTCCTTCACAACTGCGAGATCCAGGCAAACTCATATACACACCGGCGCCCTCTCCATGAGCGTACGTACCTACAAGTGAATAGACTTGTACACAACGTCCAGGTGAACACGCTTGCATGAACGAACCCTGTTGCATGGATTTCTTCGAGTGAACGCCGAGGCATGTATACGCAGAATGTGTCCATGTATCAGACCTGCGAGGAAAACGACGCTAACATCACTTGAAGTGGTTATCTCCTCACCGCTAGTTTGCGCAGCAAGCTCATCGAGTTCACTAGTTTTGATGCCCGCATACATGCCGTTGATCACAGCTTGAGTAACTCTCGCAGGATCGACGAGTGGGTGCAGGCCGTATGCAAGCCGGGAGACCCGCCGCAGAATCTGGTCAAAGGAGACAGGCTCCTTTTCTCCTCTACGGTTGACGACATACATCGCTGGCTGAGAAGCAACCATCGATGAGAGGGAAGATAAAGGAGAAGTGGAGCAACGACTGTGGTTCTGTGACCACAAGCACTCAGCCAGCTGCTTGCTGGCGTGCTGAAGTCCGACTGGTTCATCGACCTTTTTGGTCGCAGAGACTATCAGATCGCTGTTCTGCGGAGACGGACAAACTTGCAAGCTGGGTGAGAACGGTGAAAAAGAAACATCCCTCTGACACGGCTCGGCCGGTCCACTTAAGCCAGAGGGTCGCTCCGGCATGATAGAAATCCGGTGCGGTTGATGCAGTCGGGGAGGCGCGAAAGAAAAAATCAGCAAGCCAGCAACGCTTCAGAGTAAGGCAAAGGCCTACGCGAAACGCCGCAAGGAAAAGAGACAAGACTTGGAAATCGACCCGTTGCCAAAAAGAAAAGCAGTCCTGGATCAAGGCCAGTGCGTCCTACGAGCCAGACTAGCAAGAAAAAGATACACCGAGAAAGCCGTAGACGTGAAATTCGGACAAACAGAAAGGAGGCAGTGAAGAAAACTAGGCCGCACAAAAGAAATTGATGCGATGTGCTTTAATCCAAGAGAGCCAACAGAGACAGCAGACAGTCAAACTCGAACCCGGCGCAGTTGACAAATTGCAGGACTAATGGCACACTCGTAAAATTGCAGTAAAACCTGAAAAAATGGCGACACAGAGACCTTCATTTAAGAGATGAGTTCACTGACAAGTTCAGACGAGCTAGCATCAAAAAGAGCCGAAGGGAGAGACGCCGAGACGTACAGGCGTCTGAGAGCATGAGAGTCAGATGCCGCCCGAGACAAGACGCGAACCGTGCGTGCGGCCTACTGACCTGCGCAACTTCGCGCGCATATTTCTCAATTTCTGGAACAATAGACTGCTAAAGAGCCTGCGCACCGCAGTAAGAGCCGGCTCCCTTTCTGAAAGAGCTGGAGGAGGTTTTTTTTTTTTTTAAACCTGGAGCAGTGAAAGTCCGGACGTCTACTTGGTACACAACTCCGGGCCCAAGACCTGTTCGCGTCCGACTTGGTGCCCTGGAGAGACAGTGGCATGTGCAGAACTGTCCGACACACGAAACTAGTGACGGTGTCTCCCCATTACATTCACATTACTATTCACCAATCGCTTCAGGCAGCTTGGCACGAATTACACTTACGCCGGTCATACCTGCGACGTCGACCACACAAGTCTGTGACATCACGACGGAGCGATCAGATCAGCAGAAACGCACAGTGATCCTCTGCAGGTCCGTATCATCGTTCCTGACTACTTTACGCGTCCAGGCTGCCGCTCAAGCAGTGCTTCTGATCAACTAGGTGTGTACGCTTAGAGAGACCTCAGCACGCCAACTGAACACTCCGCCCAGACGGTGAGGCGCTCCGCCAGTTGTGAACTGGGGTTGTGAAATGTGATGCAAGGGCAAGTGTCGCGTGCAGTTCGTGAAAGTGGTGAATGCCCTCTCCAACTGGCGAGATGAACCTCAGTCGGGAGCACTGAACTAGATCCTGTCAGGACAAAAGATTTGAAACCCAGGAGGGCTGCGCTCCCATATGCGCGAAGCAGCCCTGGCACTGTGTGGGGAGCACCAGTGTTGCTGCCGGTGTGTCGCGTGAGGGCAGATTGTCGGCTACGACAGACAGCCTCCTCCGAGACGAATGGAGACCACAGAAAAAATTTACATATGCAAGTCTGAACGGTCCCACGGTAACAGTCAGGTTTTCACGTATGTCTCTACTGTGGACGGTCGTGCACAATGCCTTGCGAATCACATGAAGAAAACCCTCCGGCGAACACATGAACGCAACTATTCCCTTCTCGAAACACGAAAAAACAACCAAACAGAACGCATAGCAAAAGCTGGTCTGGTTCCTGTATGTGCAGAAATGTAGAACTTGATTTTGTGTGTTCCTCCGTCGGAACCTTACGCCCGTTCACTGCAACAACAGGCCAACCGTTGCGCTGTTCTCCTGCGTCACGTTCTTAGAATTCTCTATATGAGTCCGTAGACTCGACCAAAGGAAACACACCGACGGCTAACTGCTGAAGCCTGTCACCGCTGGAGGCCTCAGTTTCGCAATGACTTCCAGCCGGTTCCGGCACTATGACCTTCGCCCTTGATTGGTGTGGCTTCCTCCTAAAGAGCAGGAGAACCGCCATGGACGCCTCGAATTGGCACTGACGATGCTCCTGCCAAGGCGAGAGTGGGCAGGGGGAAGTTCGGTCCAGCGACCGGAGAAGGGCCTCCTACGCGAGGTAGCCCCTGTGCACGAGCAAGTTTGTACTGAGAATGTAGTCCAATGGCAGGGGGGCCCATAGACCTTGCACCACACGAAGCGAGGGACACCACCTGGGGAGGCGGCGGGATGTGTGAGTAGTCCAAGGGTTTCAGGAACCGGGTTCCGGTCAAGTCACCTGGACTTGGAGAACGTGACCGTCCACCATGCAAGTGGACGCCAACCTCCTCCGCGGTCCTCCGCCCAGACTCTACGCTATGTTCTGCTTGATCCGGGTCCATCACTCGGCCGTCACGGGGGCCTTCGACAGGGCGCACCGCCCAGACGGTTTTGTCATCGAGGGACGGGGACAGACTCGGGCCGACATCTCCAGCGAGCTGCTTGATTTCGTCACCTTCCACTCTGTAGCGTAACTCGTGCGTGCCGGAGGCGGACAACGTCGAGAGCTCCATTTCGGCGGCCCGCAGCATGTATTCCCGTTCTTCCGGAGTTGCCATTTGCATCGCCAGTCCATCAAGAGTTCTTTGTCCGGCCTTCGTGGGGTCTTCCGTAAGCAGCGAGCCCAGACGAGCCTTCTCTAGCTTCTCTCGTGCGTCGTCTTGAAAGTTGTTGATTCGGCGCTGCACCTCCGCCTCGTGCACTGCCATATCTTTCACTGCCTTGTTGGTCTCTTCTAACAAAAGCTCCGCCGCCGACCGCTGCTCCTGAGTCATGTTACCAGTCATGCGTCTTCCCGCGCCATCGCCCTTTTCACCGCACCCTCCGCACAACAGTTGCTTGTTTCGTCCCTCCTTAGTAGATCGAAGAGCCGCCGCCGCTTGAGCTGTCTTCTGTGCCAGTTGGAAGTTGACACGCGCTTGAACCTCTTCGCGGAATTCCTGACTCTCCTTCTCCAGATAAATTTCCTTGGCTGTCTCTATATCTTGGAGCTCCTCATAGCTGAGCGGAGGAGCTTCGCCGCTACCGCAGCCGAGCATAGTAACGGTTGTCTTATCCTTATCGGGCTGTCTCAGCTTTCTCGCATTGTGGTCAATGTAGAAGAAGGTCTTGAAGAACGGAAGTGGAGGGAAGCTGCCATCTTTGGTGTGATTCAGTTGCGAAATTGTCACATATTCCCCTGGTGCCGTGCCATGCAGTCCCGGTACACGGTAAATGAATCCCTCCTCCTTGAGAATTTCCTCTTCTTCCTCATTCTGCGGTACGGGATCACCTGCGTCGCTCTCATCGTCCTCGAAGTCGAGGGATTCGTCAAACCAGTCGTCAGCAGACTTCATGGCCTCCATGATTTTCTCGCGCCTTTTTTCTTCCCGGTGCAAAAGCAACATTGTCTTTCTCAGCTGTCTACGCTGCTCCGCGCGTGCCTGAAGAGGGTCAGCAAGCATCAACAAGGGTAAGTAGGTTCCATTCGCGGAACCTGGCAAACTGGCTTGGGCTGCTAGACTAGCTGGATACCGGCCTTCCACTGCGAGCTGCTGCAATCTCTTCGCTTGTTCGTAGGCTGTTTGAGCCGCCAGCTCTGCAGAAGTCAGGGCCACGCTGTCGCCGTCCTCGTCGCTTCCGTCTTCTCGGACCAATCTGGCAGGTCTGACTGCCGTTCCGGAGCCAGGGGCCCCGTATTTCCGGAGGTACTGGCCCACAATGCTGTCCGGATGAGTCAAAGTCACATCTTTGGCTAACTTTGGAACTGTCAGAGGCGGGGCCGCTTTCATGGCTGCAATGTTCTGTTTCGCTTGCTCAATGCGTCTCCGTCGATCCTCCTTAGCCCGAAGTCTCTCTTCCGCCTTCTTTCTTTGCCGCTCCTCAGCCTCACGTTGCTTCGCCATACGCGCGTTCTCTATAATCTCGTAGTATTCGGCGTCAAGTGCCAAAGTGTACTGAGAAGCGTGCGCATAACGGTGGAGGAGCGCCAGGCCAGGCTCTGTGCCTCGTTCAATATGTTTCTTAATGTGCATATACGCATTCACAAACGCCACGTACACTTCATCCCACTTGCCTTGGGTGTCTAAAATTGCTCTGAGCATCTGTCGGCGCTCGACCCAATCAACGTAGACTTTCCAGCGCCCATTGAACAGCAAACTACGGAGCAAGGCTACCATCAGAGGTGCTCCGTCCGAACAAAGGGCCATGCGGCAATGCCGCTGCAAAAAGTCGCAGAAGACGCCAGCGTGCGCTAGGGCTTTCTCGAAGATATCTTCGACCACAAGCCCTCCCATCCACATTCCAAGGTACAGCCTGGCAAGGAGAAGCTGGCCTGCCGCATATAGCCAGTGTTCACTCCCTAACACTTTCTCCACACTCCGGATTAGCTTGCCGCACTCGTTGTTCCACTTCTCGGGACACGGACTCCCGAATTTACTCAGGAGTGCCGTGAACTTGCCGGTTAAGTATTTCTCCATGCCGACTGGCATCTCTGCGTCTGTAAACGTCTTTTGACACGTATAGCACTTCCAGCAGTCCGCGCCTTCGTACGAACAGTAGTTTCTTGGCATGTTCGCTGCCTTCAAGCGCTCTTGCAACTCCTGCTCGGTGCTGCCCGGCGTGGCAGCGTGTTCATCACGAGCACCTGGAGTCTCGCTTGTTTCCAGTCTTGGCGACTCAGCAGACACGTTATCGCCTGATTCTTCGACTTCAGAGTCGCTGCTTGCATATAACACACTCCTCTCGCTATCCAGTGCGGCGCTGCTTCTGTAAGTGTTTGAGCCTGGAATGCCGGTAGCTACAGTATCGGACGAACCCAAGCTGGCTAGGACAAGCCCGCCGGACATGAGTTTACTTGCTTTGCAGTCAGCTTTCGTGCTGGCAACCTCTGAGTCACTCGATGGTGGAGATGCTGTCGTGCTGCTCTCCTGCATTGCTCCGCATTCACTCTGGGCTTCGCTGGTTGCTGCCACTTCCTCTCCGCTGGGTCCGTCGAGTACCGGTGCACCGTCTTCGCCACCTTTTCCGGTTTCCTCTCCCTGTCGGTCGAGCGTGCTTTGGTCGTGTCGATGCTTGGATTCTTCCTCTTCGCCATCGCTTGAAGCAAGACAATCGGAAGAACAGCAGTCTGAAGATTTCTCCTCGCCACCATCATAATCTGAGCTCTGGCACGAGAGGTCCGGGGAAGTGGCAAACTGGGAAGACGAGCAAGCTTTGGAGCTGGCCAAGCTTTGTTCGGATTCACGTTCTTCCTCTTTTTCTTGGCCTTCTTCCTCTGACGCGCGGCTTGCACTTCTTTCTGACATCGCGCTCTCATCCTCGCCTTCAGGAAGGGCAGGGAGCAGAGACGCCACGGTACGTTTTGCATCCACCGGTTTCTCATCCTCGGCAAACCGGAGTTTGACGGGCCGGCAGTCTGGGCACAAGATCTTGCGTTCCTTCTGAGTAACTTCGCAACAGCGATCACACTGGCAAAAGACACGAGTGGCAGCTAAAACCCTCTTACGACGCTCCTCTGTCGGAAGATAAAGCTGGTCAATATAGCTCATGGTTACGGGCGCCCCCTCCTCGATATCCTCAAGGGCAAAGACAACTAGCAGGCCATCCAGATTCCGGTATGTCGCGTTAGGGTTACAGGAATGCTTGATACGAGCGGCGCGCGGATACAATGCCCAGCCGCGGCCGCGACTCAGTCCGTACGCGTGCAGCTTCATCTTGCCAAAGAAGTCCTGGTAAGCACCTGCGGAGCTCAATGCGCCAGCATTTTTGCACTGGAGGACGCAAGCTAAAGCCTCGGTGTCAGAGAGCTCCGCAGCACACCCTTCAAGTTTCTCAAGCTGTGCCTTTTGATCCTCCGTTAACGTTTGGAACGCTGGCCACAGACCGAAGGCATCGACTTCAGCTGTGAGCATGGGCAGTTCCACAAAAATCACGGCACCTTTGGGAACGCGCCGGGCAGAGACGAGACCGCCGCGGCCCTTCTTGTTGCAGAACTTTTTCTGGCCCTCCAAATCATCAGGCGCATCGGCGACGCAGGAATCGGCCAACTTCTCCAACTCTGCTCTCTTGTTCTTACAGTACTCAACAATCGCGGGGACGCCCAAGTCTTCAATTTTCTGGGCAAAACGAGGGATATCGTCGAGTGCTACTGCACCATCAATCCTGGCCTTTTCCTTTTTCTCCTCCTTCGGGGGTTCTTCTTGC
>NW_027158570.1:0-7145 GCF_002600585.1 Cystoisospora suis
TGTTGTGCAGCGGGCACTACAGCGCGCTCTTCGCGAATTGCTCATCGGTTTCTGTCTCGTTAGAGGCAGTGGAACTGAGCTCAAGTGTCAGGTTGCGGACTTGCCGGCTGCGGAAGAACAGTCAGGGAGCGCGGCACGCTCAACCCGCTGTCCCCGCGTAACCAACGCGGGTTCGCCGTAGAAGCCACGTTTCAGTTTCGCTCCCCTCGGACTTTCAGATACACCAGACAACACGAAGGAGCCGCCTAGCTTCAGACTCCAAGGCGTCGTTAGATTAGGGGAGCCGCGGACATACGGCATGGGCCGACTCGAGCAGACGGAGTGATGTCCACACACCGCAGGCCCTGAGCTACTATATCGCACGCCAGTCCAATAAAACGAAGCAGTGCCCGCGGAAAAATTGTGACGCGTGCTGCTGTTGGGTTTCGCCGGACGGCTCTTAGTGATTCCCTCTTGTCCACAACAGGCGACATGCGGGCAGAAGCAGCGCGAGTCTGTGCGTGTGTGTGAGTCGCTGTGTGTGAGCCGGGTTTCGCGCAGAACGCGTGGCAGGGACACACATCTTGCGTGAATTGCTGTGTAATTAGTTGTGGCCGTTCTCAGTGCATGGGAAATATCTCCCTAAATTCCCATGCCAGCCTCGGCAAGTACCGCTTTGAAGAACGTACCCTGCCGAGCTTGTCGCCGCTTGCATCTGACCACACTCGTCCCGTGTTACCCTCGGACTGCGGCCGAGGGTTCGGACTCCGGCACGTAGGACCAAGTGGACACGCAAAACATAGCGCAACATGTAACGATGGCTGATTCTTGCGTGAGATAGCCGACACGTGTTGCGCTCAGTTCGCCGCACCTTCAGCCAGCTGACTCCGCTGTAGGGTCCCTGGGTAAGGACTGCCTGTCGTCACGAAGGGCGCTCCCTGAACGCCCGCTAAACTCACACGGCACCAGGAGAAACAAGAAAACCCAATAATTAGACGTACGACGATTGCGCCCAACTGCAGCGCTTCGCCGCCATACGTACGCCAAGCCAGCACGCTTGACTGCATACCCCGGTCCGCAGCACTTCGGCGCCACTGATAGCATTCCCATGCGAGTGTTGCGCGAGCGCGGAAGCGTCTTTCAGTGATTTCTATGACGCGGTTTCATCACGTTGCTTCTACTGTTGCGCTTCCTTGTGTCGTTGCGCCCGAACTCGCCTATGATGTCCCCGTAGAGAAGACTTGGGAAAGGTAGCCCAGGAGATTGTCTTTTTTTTGTGGCAATACTTGTTCCGCGCTCCAGTTTAGTTGATGACCCTCTCTACGATTCCCTGATCTTCTTTCCCGGGTTTTCTTCTTGCGGTTCGCGTCGGTTGCGGTTTTGACTCCTTCCTTCCCCGCGTTTCGCATCTTCTTTTCCTCCTGCGTGGGCCCTGCTGCGGTCCTCGAACTGCCGTGACTTCTTTCACAGGCATGCGGCAGGGTCCAGTCAGCTGTCCATTCTTGCTTTCTTCGCCTACGCCCGAGCACAGCAAGTTGGCCCACAGCGGCGGTCCCATCTTTTCCTAGTTGCCCAAACATAGCGTTATTCGCGGTGTTGCCTTGGCCACTGTCTTCTCAGCTTTCCCGTGTCAGAGGCTGTAAAAAGCGGGTTCGCCCGTTCGCCCCCTCTTGAGTGCAGGCCGTGTCCTGTTTGCCGCGTAGCTTTTCAGTCCATAGACGCGGTTCTGTCGCTATGCGGGTTCAGTTGTCAGTCCCTGGCGGCGCTGTTTCTTCTAGATAAGCTCGTTCTTTTTCCTGACGGCCAGGATTTTCTTCTTTGGACACTGCATAAGTACGGTCCTCGTTGCCGAAATGGAGGATTATCTCCAACGCCACCGCGCGGCGTACGAGCGCCGCCTTGCAGAGCAGCGAGCCCGGGAGGAGCAGGAGAAGCCTGCAGCGGAGTCTCCCGCAGTCGCGACAGGCTTCACGTCTGACTCGTCGTCTTCTGGTGCGTCTTCGTCCACAGCTAGTGGAGGACAAGGCAGTCCTCTGACATCTTCCCGGGGTCAGTCGAGTGACGTTGCTTCAGAGGACCAGGCGGGTAATTTCGTCTCTCCCCCGGCAAACCCAGAGCAGGCCGCCTTAGAGGCTGCGTCGGTCGAAGAAGCAAAACGTCTACAAAGACAATTTGAGGCGGAAATGGAGGGGATTCGGCCCCCTGATGATACCTACCAAGAGTGCCTTCTCGCTGAAGAACCACATCCGGCGACCTTGGCGTGGTGGGATACGGCCGGAGCATTGCCTTTGAATCTGGCATCTTCGAGCGGAAGCATCGGCAGCAGACAGGGCAGGCGGGTGGAGGGTAGTTCGGCAAGCAGAACAGGAGCTGAAGGCCAAAACGAGAGCGGGGATGCTGTTGCAGCCGGGGCAGAAGAAGATGACGAAGCTCTTGCTAGACGGCTGCAAGAGGAAGAATTCCAAAGACACTCTGGAGTGAGGCAGCGACATTGGCCCTGTCCCTTGCCCGTGCGATGAGTACAGGCGTTAGATTCCTGGTCTAGACAGAGCCGGTTCTCAATCCGTACATGCGTATAGCTCTCCACAGGTCGCACTTAGACAGCAGGTCACCGTAGAGTGTACTGGTGTACATGGGTGCTGCTTGGGGAGAAGGCAATCAAGACAGGGCTGTGAGCAGGTGTTGCAGGCGCGATGAACAAGTGGTCTGCGCAGAGACCAGTCCGCTGTGTATTTCTGTCTTTTTTCGTGTCCCCGAGTAGGCACGTTGCAGCAAGGAAAGGTAGGATATAAAAGGTTTACTTGGTGTGGCTCCTGTATATTCTTCGCCGATGTTCCGAGTCCACTACCGTGTGTTTCTTTCTTCTTTCGTTTCTGTGCCTCAAGTTCGTTCCTCATTTGCTCACGATTCTTACATTCAGCTCTCTCCACCTGCTGGCACGGGAACTCCTCAAGCCGTCCCTTCACTTTCCTCGACTCCACCCCTAGCTGAGCGTTCCTCTTCTCCAGCTGCCTTGGCGGCTGCTCTTGCCCGCCGAGAGCCTGCAGTGATCGACGTAGACAGGGACAGCAACTCGGAAGTACAAGTGGTCTCCTCCCCTGTCCGGTCGTCAGCTTCTTCCTCGCCTTCAGCTTCTTCACCTGCCAGAGCGAACCGACAGTTTGCTCGGACCATTAGTCCGTCTCCGCAGCAACCAGCACTCGACAGGCAGGCCATGAGAGGACGCCAGCAGTCTCCTCAAAGGATGCCTCCCGTTGTCACAGATGAGGAAGTCGCTGCCAGTGCGGCTGCGGCTGGGATTGATGTTGATTCTGAGGTACCCCCTTCGCCCGAGCGGCAGTCCGTGTGTTCGTTGGCCTCGGAGCTACGCGCTTTATACACACTAAGGCAACTGCCGGTCTCTGCTGGTTCTTTTGTTGCGCTTCAGTTCGCTCTCAAGTGTACTACAATTTTCTCAGAATGCCGTCGGTAAAGTGGCGTTTCTCAGTCTTCGCCGAGGTTTTCAGTGTTAGGCAATGGTTTCGATGCAGTGACTGTGCTGTCGCTGAGCAGAGAGATATCTCAAGTTCTCCGGCGGAAACCGTATCCTGGTAAAGGGGCAGTAGGAACGGCATTTCGTGCCTCCCGGCTTTGCAGATCGTACGTGACAGCTGGACGTTGCTGTCGAAAGTGATGGCCGATTGTCTCGGGCGGCGTTCACGCGCGCCAGCGCCCCGTGTGGAATGAGCCCATTCGGGCTAGTGTTTGTTATGACGTCCGTTTAGGGCTTAGGTTGAGGTAGTGAAGTTTTTCATCGCATGTGTGTCCTTTCCTCAACCGGGTGAAGAGACAGAGCAAGTCGCAGGTGCGAAAGAAGTTGATAGGAGTGAAGTGAAGCGGCGAGGAAGTGGAGGGTAGACAAGCAGGACTACTAAGTCGGGTACGATGCACAAGGTGCGTTTCCGTCGTCGGAACTAAGGGGCCGAAACAGCTTGTGTGGTTGTGTGCAGCCAAACCTGGGAGTCTTAGTTTTTGTTAGCTCCCCGGATACGATATAGTGTGCCTCGTTTTTTTGTGTTTGCGACGCAGGAGGCGATTCTTCAAGCAGCCATTGCCCAGAGCCTTGTCGATATGTGATTGGTTTGGTCGCTTATGGTAAGTAGGAACCGTGGGTTGCTTCTGTTCTCGAAACGCCCTTACTGCACGGTTACGCGGTCGTGCATGCAAGGGTCGTCACACGAGGCGACCACTATGTACTGCTTACCTACTTGCATGCTCCAAACCACTCAGCCTACTCTGAATGTGTACGTAGGCGACATCCAGGGGATTTACGTTCTTCACAGACACAGGTCGACACGATCCGTCTGCGAGTCGGAGAGCAACTGTGTGTCACCCCATGCTGTTTATCCACTTCGAGCCGCTGCAACATGTAGCACAGTATGATGAGATAGCCGTCACGCCGGCAAGCTCTCGATTCTCCCGACAAAAGACAGCTTGTGCAGACCGGCAGCGATCGGGGTCTCTGCGCTGTCATCTGTGCGATACCTAAATACGGCCCAGGTCGTGTCAGGGACTCTTTGGACACACTCTGTTACGCCTCGAGCACTTTTGTTTTTCTCAGAAGATGACTCAGGGATCTGATTTTCTGCTGGCTTCAAACATGCAAATACAGATGTTTTCCCCGCTGTTGACAGTGCGCGGGATCGATAGGCTTCATAGCCCACCTGTGAACAACCGGAACACCATCGTCTGCTCTGGATGAGCTGGTGTCCCAACGTGCACACAGTGTGCATTTCCTGCTGAGAGTATGTACAGGACTTCGGCAGTATGGAGTTGAAAATTGATAGGGTCTACGGCGGGGAAGACGGCGGGGCGTGTAGATTCGTGTACGGGCTGGGGAACGAGGGATCAGCGATGACGGTCATCCGAAGAGCGAAGATCTGTCGGTGACCTTCCGTCATTGGATCATCCTTCTCGTTGCTTTGCCTTTCTTGTATCTGAAGAGCTGCCGAGATTTCCTGTCGGTTTTGCGTACGTGTAGGTGTTACCGCCGGCGTCTGTGTCAGTAGAGAAGAACAAGACTGCAGCGGAGAAGAGTCCGCGCTCACCGGCATCACGGCATGTGGGGATCCGTGCGGTGTGGGATGCCGGTCTGATTTTTACGGCTCTGAACGGAAGGACAAGTGCAGTATGCAGTAAGACAGCGCGTGCCTGTCCTGTACGCTAAGATAACTGGGGCCTTCAGGGGGGAAAGTCTGCCCGAAAAAGAAGGTTGTACAAGGAGTACTCGAAGCATGTGATCTCCGGCGGGTTCCCTCGGCGAAGTTCGGCGGCCGCTCGGTGTTGTGGAGTGCCGAATGTCTGCAGAACATCGTATCGGCCGCTATCTTGGTGGTGTTCGGTGAAGCGCGTTGAGTTTCAGAGGTCCTGGCATCAGACCAGGCAAGACGTAGCTTCCGCCACGGGTTGTACGTGTTTCAGGAAGACATACTTTTTCGATAGTGCAGGCCATCTGTTAATGAGAGCGGGCTCGCGTATGTGTGTGCGACAGCATGAGTTTCATATTTTTCATTGTGGTAGGAACACAGCTTCTGATGAGCTGATAGAGGGGCTACCCCTGCGACACTCTCACCTCTAGATGATGGAGAAGGAGTCCCCACATGTCCACTCCCGCTACCACTGTTGTCCCCTCCTCCGCTTCCTGAAGACCCATCAGGGGGTGGGGGTGACGATGAAGAAACACTCGACGGAAGAGAGGAAGAAGAAGACAGCATTGCTCCTCCTCCTCCTGATGGATGATGATCTGGAGGTGACACAGGGACCGATGTCGTACTATTTGCAGTTGTCTCTTCATTCGGTGGGTTTGGAGCGGAAGAAGAAGATGTCGTGGTCGTGGTGGTGCTAGACGTCGTCGTCGTAGGAGGAGGAGGAGTGGCCGTCCCTATGACTGAAGATATCGATGTCGATGGATTGCCTTTGGTAGTGGAGATGCGGTCATTCTCGTTTCCTTCACTCCCTCCTGCTCCGAGCATATGAATCAGGCGACTCTCAGATCCCTCTCCTCCTCCTCCATTGAGAGGTTGCAACAGCAAAGAGGAAGAGGAAGCTATACGATTCATATCTCCACGAGTCATACTCAGAGCTGATGGTGAAGAAGAAGAGGAGGACAGACGTGATGGTGTATGCCCGGCGGGGGTAGACGAGGAGGCTTGAAGGTGGAGCATCGTAGGTGTCGACTGAAGGAGTTGATCTTGCTGAGATAGAAAACGACTTGTACTCGCGTCACTGGGGGTGAGATGATGCCCTAAAGGAATAAGAGGGGGCTGCTGGTGTGAAGCCCGTGACACAGGGGGAGGAGGCGAAGGAGAAGAAGAATAGACTGAATAGCACCCTGAAGCAGAGGGGGTAGAGGCAGAGGGAGAGGATGACGAAGAGGAGGAAGAAGTAGCCGTCGAGTTATTGTTGTCATGGTTGAAAAGATTGCTACTTCGTAATCCTCCGTTAGTATTAGGCATGCCTAAAAGACTCGGGCTGGTCGTATCTTGCCCCCCCTCACTAGAGCTGAGATCTCCCGTCCCCCGACTCCTATTATTGTCCTTCTTCTGCTGCTCTTCTCCTCCTCCTCCTCCTCCAGCTTTATTACCAGAGAAAGACGACGAAGACGAGGATGCAAAATTTGAGGAAGAAGAATTTATGCTGCTCTCTCCAGCTCCCTGATGAATGTGACTGGAAGGTGTATTGGAACTCACTCCGCTATTCATCGATGTACTACTTCCTTGAGATTCAAGACCTCCTCCTCCTCCTGCTCTTCCTCTTACCCCCGGTGATGAGGTGGGAGAGGAAGAAGGACATGATGACCCACCTGCCATGAGGGAGGCTTCACTCCCTCCTACTGGCCGTCCTCCTCCTCCGTTGCCTGGTTTACTCCCCCCCCCCCTAGAGGAGAGATCATTGCTGCAAGTTCAGATGGATGGTGGACGTTACTACTGAAGTGACCAAGAGGTGTACTGGTGCTATTATGAAGACTCTTAGGACTTCTCGGAGTACCTCCGCCCCCTCTTCCTCCTCCATCGTCATTCTCATCCTTAGGTGTTCGAAGAGGTCCTAGACCTCCATGCTGAAGTTGATGATTCAGCTGGGAGGGAGTTGTCGGAGTATGACCTGCGCTACTACTACTACTACTGCTA
>NW_027158570.1:7240-11375 GCF_002600585.1 Cystoisospora suis
GAGGAGGAGAAGAAGACGAAGAAGAAGAGGACGAAGAAGTAGGGAGAGGGGGGGGAGGAGAGGAACGCGACGGAGACATCCCGCCTAGGAGTACAGACGGAGGAGGTTGAGAGCAGATCGTCGGAGAAGAAGCAGAGGTAAGATTTGACGAAAAGGGGGATAAGTTACTCGATGACGATGAGGCATGAGGAAAAGGAGAAGTCGTAGGAGACGACTGTCCTCCTCCTCCTCCTCCCCCTCCTGCTCCCCCTGCCGGAGGTGACCCCGAGGTAGAGGAAGACATCATCATGACAGGACCTAAAGAAGGTATGAGATGATTAACAAGTGTAGAAGTATTACTAGATGTAACACTCATACTGCCACTAGCACTCGTATTATTATCTGACTGACTCGTACACAGAAGACCTTGAGGCGGTGCACCTGGAAGAAGATTTCCCCCACTGAAGATCTGGTCAGGAGGACAAGACGAAGAAGACGAAGAAGATTCACATCCAAGATGTGAATAACCCGAAGATGACGAAGATGCCTTGCTTGAACTTCCTTTCTGACTTCTTGATCCTGCCCCTCCTCTCGCTCTTCCCCCTCCTCCTGTCCCACCACCTATGCCTGATGTACTACCATTGCCTCCAGTACTACTCGCTATACCACTGTTACTCCTTAAAGAAGCACCGATAGAGGAGTGGGATAGAAGAGTAGAGGCGGCGGTACTTCCACCGTTCATCGACACACCCATAGGCAAAGAAGACGAGGAAGGAGAAGGACTACTAGTGCCACTACTACTATTACTATTAGCACTACTAGCACTATGCTGCTGGGAATCAGAAGGCAACATCACCATCATTCCGCCGCCTCCCCCTTGATTGAATCCTACTAAGGCCTCATTGGGTCCTCCTGCTAACTGAGAGAAGAAGCTCAATGATGATGGATGATGGTGCCCTGCATGGGAAGACGGCGGCATCGCAAGAGAGTGAGACCCTCCGTCTCCAGGGGCATGACCTGACGAATTCTCACCTACCACTACCATCCCATTATTGGGACTGTTCATAATTCCCCCTCCTCCTCCTCCTGTTCCTTGTTGGAGTAGAGCTGGAGATGATTGTGGAGGTCCTGAAGGGGTTGTGGTTGACGGCATCATAGGACTACTATTGTTAGGTGTATGTACACCTCCTCCAGGATGATGAAGGGGAGGCCCATGATTCATTAGAAAAGGAGGAAGAAGAGGTGACGACGACGCCGTCGCCATTATTCCTCCATTTGTCATCCCTCCGTGCTGTGGATTCAATAAGAGGTTCATACCCCCACCTCCCCCTGCTCCTCCCCCCTCTCCTATAAGAGTCAGAGGAGAGCTCTGAGAATGAAACTGCTGTGGATGTGACGGTGACGATAGATGAAGTGAAGGCTGAGTAGGTTGAGGAGGAGGAGGATAACTCCCTCGCGGATTCGACAAAGGGTTCAGACTTCCCCCTGCTGACGTCAGAGGAGGACCAAGAGACGAAGCACCAGGGGCAGCAGAAGGATGAAGGTGATGAGGGGGTGAACCCGATGTACTACCTAGCATGCCTCCTACTCCCACTCCAGTGAAATCAAAGGGCGGGTGAACTCCTCCTCCTACTCCTGCTGTCCCTCCGGACGGAAAGAGAAGATTCATATTCGTGTTTGGACAAGGGGGTGCTGACGGCGTTGGCGAATTCCCTGTATGAGGAGGCCCAGGCGTACCAGCAGCACCTGTCGCCGCTGATACCGCTGGACCTCCTCCTACTGAGAGTTGACTGACGTTGTTTCGAGAGAAAGGATTTGCATGCTGTGGGTGAGGGGGATGAGAATGGAAGTTCATCGTCGCCTCTCCTCCTCCTGCAGCTGCCCCCCCAGCACCCCCATTGCCTTCACCTCCTCTTCCTCCTTCTGCTGGAAATGAGACGAGAGGTATACATCCTCCCCCTGGTGCTCCGCTCCCTGGGCCTCCCCCTCCTCCTCCTCCTGCGGCTGCAGCTGCTGCAGCTAGGGCGGGGTTACTTGCGAAGTTGACTGCGGATGCTTGCTGGAGTTGCTGCTGAAGTCTCTTTCTCTCACGATAGTTTCTTGAGGCGATTCTCTGTCTTTCTCTCTTCGCCCGAAGCATAGCCTCTTGTTGCTCTTGTTTCTGCTGTTCGGCTGACATCTCTGAAGACATAGATAAGAAAGACCAAGAAGCAAAAGAAGATAGAGGAGGAGATGACGATGAGGGTGAAGAGGAGAGGGAGGAGGAGGAGGTTGAAGAAGAAGAAGAAGCTTCATGTGGATGAAACTGGGTAAAACGATGAGGATGTTCACAAGAATTCTCTGTAGGGAGAGGAGGCGAAGAAAGAGGTAAAGAATGAGAAGAAGGGATTGGACGAAGGGAAGAAGATGGAGAAGAAGAAAAAGAAGAAATGAAGAAAGATGAGGAGGTCGAAGAAAGAAGAGGAAGAAGGAGAAGGAAGAGAAAAAGAAGACAAGATGTCTTCGCCACTCACTCCTTGTTGTTGTGGCAGAGGTGAAGAAGACATCTGATAGATTGACCCAAATAGCGAGAGAGGAAGAAGAGAGAGGAGAAGAAGAAAAGGAAGAGATGAGGAGAAGGACAACTGAGAAGGTCTCTCATAGTGTGAGTCTCACCTGGTGCTCTAAGGAGATCGGCAAATACAAAGACGAAGAGAAGGACAGGAAAAATGGTAGAACGGTCTCGATGAAATCAGTCGAAAGAGAGAAGAGAAACGCCTTTTCAGAAAAGAGCTTCTCCCCCCAGGCAAGAAGAAACTGAAGCGAGAAGAGAGAAAAAGAAACGCATATCTGCCGAAGTTAGATAGAAAGAGAATGAATCTGAACAAGGAAGAAGACAAGAAAGATCTGGACCACCATCTCAAACAGACACTCCTCCTCTCAACGTTCTTCTTCCTCTGAGGAGGAAGGAGTTGTGAGGAACCTACACAAGGTTGAAGAGACGTTTCCCCCTGCCTCTGTCTAAGATAGGAGAACCAGGAAGACACAAAGAATCTAAAGAATAGAAGCAAGACAAGAATGAAAGATGACTAGAGGAGGAGAGGGAGGAAGCGGAGAAAAATACGGCTGTAACACAATCTTTCTTGGTGATGCCTTTCTCCTCTTGGTTTCCTTCTTTCTCCCTCGCTTCCTTTTCAGAGTCGTTCATCGAAATCTTTTCATCATGAGGATCTTGTCTTTTCTCTCATTCGCTCTTCTTCTCTTGATAGAATACACCGCCGCCTCCCCGACAATGGCCGAACGAGATCGAATGAAGAAACCTTCCCTATCTTCCGCTTTGAAAGGCAAAGGAAGAGCGACAAGAAGCGGCTAAGCGCCAAGAGAAGAGTAAAAGAGAGAAGGAAGAAAGAAAGATGAGAAAGTAGACGACGAGACAAAAAGAAGCGAGAGGGAAAGACAGATCGCCGGAGAAAAAGGACAACTAAATTCCCTTCCTTCTTGTTTTCGCCTGTTTTGCCTATCTGTACATTTATCTCTTTTGGTGTTTGCTTCTCTTCCTGCGAACCTTATCTTCTCCAGACAGAAGCCACGCCTCGCGATAAAGAAGTGAAGAGACGATTGGGAAAAAGAGACGGAAAGATGCGATGAATCTGTTCTATTCTTTAGAGCCATTAGCCATTCTGGAGAGTTCCCCCTAGGCTGAGAAACAGAGGAATCTCGGACACTCAAGACCTCAGGAACGAAGGAGAAAGAAAAGAGAGAAAGAATGAAAGGAACGAAACGAAACAAAAAGAAAAACGAGAAGACGATATCAAATGTTTCTAACTGGACGGTAAAAGAGGTCAGTCGCTGAAAGGGACGACGAAAAGAAGCCTCTTAATTCTGTCTTCCAGTCCTTCTTCTTTTACTGAACTTTGTAGCAAAAGAAAAGACACAAGCAAGAAAAGAAAGAGGAAAGAAGAGGGAAAGAAAGAAAAAGAAAGGCAGAGAGAAAAAATTCGCCGTTTTCGTGATTTGCTAGACAGATAGATAGATAGTCAGACAGCTGGTTCTGTTTCTCTACGCGGCGATGCATGCAGTCGATGAAGGGAAGGGAGGAGGGACGGGAGAGAAGAAAGAGTGAGTAGCTGAAACACACAGACTTTTACCAACATACTTCTTTCTTTCTTTCTTTTAA
>NW_027158570.1:11434-11593 GCF_002600585.1 Cystoisospora suis
TTCTTCGCTCGCCCAACAACTGCTGGAAGAAATAGATAGATGTATCTCTTTTACTGACCGGGACCGAGAGCACACTATCAACATACTCACCCATCTATTCATTCATTCATACATACACAGCATTTCGCCGGCTTCTTACTGTAGTGCCCGCTGCACAAC
>NW_027158571.1:0-274 GCF_002600585.1 Cystoisospora suis
GGGGGGGGGGGGGGGGTTTGTTGATATGTGAACTTGGGCGCTTGATGATAAGAGATCATAAATGCGCTGATCTTTTGGAGTGAGAAGAAAAGCCAACTTTAAGTCGGTCACATGAATTTTCGGAACTCTTTTTGTCTTCTCTAAGAGAACAGAAAAGAAAAGGACACTCCAAGCCAACGGATAGGAGAGAGGAAGGAAGCACGACAACCCGTCCTCCTCCTATTGCGTTGTCTCAAGGACCTCTAGCCGCTTCCACTTTCCTTTTGACAAGAGA
>NW_027158571.1:660-953 GCF_002600585.1 Cystoisospora suis
GTCGCACGTCATAAAAATTTGATCCTATTCTCGTCCACCCGGCATCGCCATTATGTATGTGCTTCCACCCTCTACGTGTATGTGTATTTGCTTATATGCATGTGTAGATATATAGATGTATGGCTTGCCTGTCTGTGTTGTGACCTTTCTGCCTTGCCCCATGCAAGAAGGAGGGATGGAGAGATCGAGACTTCTTTTCAGCATTCATCGACCACAACAGCCGCAGATGCAAAAGACAAGAAAGAAAGTGCTCCTCTAAGATCGAAGCACGCTTCTTCTTCTTCTCTCCTCCT
>NW_027158571.1:1282-1678 GCF_002600585.1 Cystoisospora suis
TCTAATTGTCTATATCTTCTTTTGAGGTGATACATCATTTGTCTCTTTCTTCTCAGCTCATCTCTTAGCAAGAGAGAAGGAAGGAGGCGTCAATTGACACATAAGTCGGGCATTCAACAAGAATAAGAGCAACAGAAGCAGTGGCTAGCTGCCAGTCTTTCTCTACAAGCTGGAGGGAACGCCATCGGTCTGTTGCTCCCTTATCAAACACACCCTACATACACAAAGTGATACGCTTCTATACGCTTCTATCTCCACACCCTTACATGTCCTCATTGTATATAAGTCTATCTATATACAGGTAGACCCATCATCGTTCATGAGCCCCAGAAATAGCTTGTCAAAGCTCCATCTTTGATCTATCGTCAATGTATCTATCTCCCTATCTAATTATCT
>NW_027158571.1:1706-5586 GCF_002600585.1 Cystoisospora suis
ATCTATCTATCTATCTCTCCGTAATCTGTCTATGTCTGCGACGTGAGAAGAATGCTTGTAGGGTGCTCCTGGAGCAAACAGCAAAGCAACCCCTGCTTGAGGATCGATACGAATGGATGATCCATCAGTCAATCGCGAGACAGACAGAGAGACAGAGAGACAGATAGAGAGACACACACACATACACCGGGAGACATAGATACAAACAAATATCAGCCATATCCACATATATATGGCATCAAATGAAAGTCATATAGATCTATATCTATGTATCTATATATATATGTTAGCCATATATGCATATATGACGTCAAATGAAAGTCATATATGTAAATGTATAGATACAGAGATATAAATACAGAGTAAGATTCATCACCGCCTACATACATGACGTCCAATGACCCCCACCATCACACATACACATACAGATATATATATATATTCATATAGATATCTATGTATATATGGACATAAATACATGCTGAGGGAGGAGATAAAGGGCTCTAGAGCTGTGTAGAGGAGATGTATGAGGTATGTCTCCTATGATGAAGAGACACCTTTGTTTGACAAGTCGAGAAAGCAAGACATCTACGACACCCCGCCCACCCCCACTCTCTCCCATCCTTTTATCTCCTTCAAGCACTTGAAAAGATCTTCAGTTCGCACGTCTTTCAAGACTCTCTCTCCTTCCTTCTCCTTCTGTAAGAAGCTAGCTAGATAGCTGCTACTTGTCTCCATCTCTCTTCTCCCAGAAAGCCAAAGAAAAGAAATGTTCCTTTTTTCTTTCTTTCTTTCTCTGCAACTTCGACAGACGACGGGGGAAAGAAAGAGAGCTAAGGAGATCGGAGAATGAGTTTCCCACATAGACACTGAGAGAGGGAGGCTTCTTTCTATCCTTTCCCGTCAAGGGCGAGGAGAAGAAAAGTCATGGGGCAAAAGACTTCCAAGCTGCTGACAGAGAGACCAGTCATCCGTCATAATATTTTGTCAAGACTTCCTTTGTGCATGCGCGTATCGACCTAGAAAATAGATCAAGATCCACATAGATCCATACATACATATCTACACACTCCCTCCTTGGCCTTTCATGATAGGCGCCGGACTGCCAAGTGTAACTGACTAGGCCTTCCTTCTTCTCAACGAACCCCCAGAGCACCCCCCTTTCTTAGATATCTCTACAGATCTAGAATACTGTTTTCTCCTGCCGTTCTTTTCCGAAAAGAGACTTCCTTGATGGAGGTTCTTCTTAAGAGATCTCTGCATGATTGATACACACCCTACCGGTGTCTTATCCTTCCCCCTTCCCCCCTCTATGTCTGAGCACTTTGCCATGTTTCTTTTGCCTTCCTCACAGAAAGAAAATGAAGAAGAGCCTTCTTCTCTCCTCTCTCTCTTCATGTGAGAAGAAAGACAAGAGAAGCTATTCTTGTTCTTTCTTGGCCTTCTTCTCTTCTCCCACCTTCTCTCCAGACAAATTTTCCCAGCGGCCCCTCGCTGCCTTGACTAGGATAGCGCGGCGAAGGTGATAGATACAGACCCACCCTCACCCTTAGTTAGTCTTAGGGTTGAGAGGCACCGGCTGTAGTGGTACTAGGAAGATTGCTCGTTGGCGCGGGTGTGCATGCCTCGTCACTCGCGAGTTTTCTTGCGAGATAAGCGTTCACTCTCTTAATTACTTTCTCGGGAGATAGCGGGGGCCGTGGAACGCCAATAGGTAAAACGAAGACACGATCTGTATGTTGAAGGAGACACTTCTTAGGCGGGCATGTGTAGACGTAGTTCTTTAGTGAGCCAACACCTCTACGCAAGTCGCACACAGAGAGAGAGAAAGAGAAAGACAGATGAGAGACATGAAGAAAAAGAAGAAGAGGACAAGGCATGGAGAGGGGAGAGGAGATGGCGGAATCGCTAGGCCTGTTTATCGAGGTGGTCTGTATTATATAGCAAGTACATACATACATACATGTATAGATATATATGTTTCATCTAGATGTATATAGGAGAAGAGGGAATATTATAGATAGATACATAGATAGATACACATACATTCTGGCTGTACAGACATCGGCACATATACATACACACACTCAACACATAGACTGGTAGAGGAGGCTTTTGTTTCATATAGTCTTCTTCTTTCAAAGACTTGCTGTAGAATTCGGCTATAAAGAGGGAAAGAGAAGCAAACAGCTTTCTTGTCTCTTCTACTTCTTGAGGAATAGACACGATGTCTATACACATATATAGATAGACGTTGACTGAGAGGCAAGTCACTGTCATCCTCTCTCCACCAACTGAAGCTAGCTAGCTAGCTAGCTGGTCGACTACACGGGCCCCTATCATGAGAATAGCCAACGAACCAAGTCAGGATAGGTAGCCTCGTTGTCTCTCTCTCCTGGCAAAGCAAGGGAAGAAAATCTATCTATCTACCTCGCTATCTATCTCTACCTACGCACCTATACACAGGAAGTGCGAATGGAGACCAGCGCCGTCATGCTACTTTTACCATTTATGTATCTATCTATCTATCTTAAATCCGCATAAGAGACGAGTGTGTAGGTATGAGGGCTTGACACACATCTAAACACCCCCCCGCCTGTCACTTCTGAAGGGCTAACTGAATGGTGCCTCACAAGTGTCGGTGTAGCACATGCATAAGTACATATATCCATGTATTCTCTTACATATATATCCCAATATATGGATATATATATATATGCCAACGCATATATTTGTATGCGAACAGATCTATAGATGTGAATGAAGAGGCAGATATGAGGTGTTTAAATCCTCACGCTCGATAAAGTCCGATAGCAATTTTATGACTATCGAGAAGAAGAGTTCTGAAGAGATCTCCAAAGGTCAAGCCTTCCTCTAAAGACCTTGGAGGAATCTTCTCTAACTGGACACCTGGCTGAAGAAGAGACAAAACAAATCCATATCTCTCACACAATGAAATATACCGCATGCATGCCCCACGCTCGAGACATATCTTTCACATAACAAGACTCGACACCACACCCCAAGCGAGATACGTGCATATATATATATATATATATGCATATACATATGTAATTATGAAGAAGACAGAGAAGCCACACACAATCAGGTTCTCATATATACAGACAAGAGAGAAGTCGCATGCACTCAAGTTGTCATAGGCGCAGTCAAGGACAGCAATACTAGATATACTAGGTATAGACACCTATATATAGATATATATGTGGGTAGATCCATAATCTCCCTACCCACCTTATCTACCCTGGATCGACCGCCCTTCAAGTAGCGACGTACATCATAAGTCTCATTCCATACTGTTTGTTCGTGTGGATATCCTCTGCAGCTCTGTATCGACCACCGCTACACACAGAGACACACTCGCTTGCTCGCTCCCTTTCCTACTCGTGATGTGACGCTGGAGAAGATGAGCGTTGTACGACTTTCTCTTTCATGTCACAGCAAGGAAAAGAAGAAGAAGAAAACCGCCCTTTCTCCCTCCACTGTCTGCTCGCTGCTTCCTCTCAAAAGAGAAGCGGTAAGAAGACATATCATATACACCGGAGAGACGACAAAGAAGACATAACTCTAGAGAGAGACTATCAGAAAAGATTAGCTTCTTCTATTCTTCCATGTTCCTAACTCATGTAGAAGACTTCCCATGAATCTGTAAGGATGGAAGGCACGGAAGGAAAGGGGAGATGAACGACGAGGAGTAGGGAGGTAGGTGGCCGTAGCTCTCAGCACACAAACACACCTCACACCCCACAGACACATCACGCTTGTCTCTTCCTCACACTGACAGCGTAGTATAAACCTATCTATCTTTAATATATCTATCTTTACTCTATCGATCTATCCATCTTTAATCTATCCATCTATC
>NW_027158571.1:6175-22407 GCF_002600585.1 Cystoisospora suis
CTATCTATCTACCTGTCTTCAATCTAACTATCTATCTTTCTATCTATATGTCTGTGTATACATGTATCTATAGCATCTCTCTATATGAATATACGTACATAGACAGATACAGGTGTGCTGCCTGCCGCTATGAGGACTTCGTTCCCAGCCTCCATAGATCACTTCAAACACATCTCGCCACCTACCTCAGTAACGCAGCCACTCCATACAACGCCCTCGTACACTCACACCTTCTTCTCCTTTTTCTTTCTTTTCTTCTTTTATGTCTCTCTCTTTGTCGGATCCGCTGATACCTGACTTTCTTTCTTTCTTTCGTTCGTTCTCGTGACTTACCCAGTTGCCTGTGAAGGAGTAGCCGACAAACTCTGAGAGAAACTGTGGCGAGACAGAGTTAGGAGAGACAGACGGATGCTGCGTAAGAAACCCGAAGATCATTCGATCGGCAAAGAGATTCCCGCTGATATATTCAGGTGAAAGAAGATACGTGGCTATGCTATAGCATGGATAATCCTTCACATTACGATCGATCCTGTGACATGCAAAGAGACAGATACAGACAGACAACACACATCTACACATACATAGATTAAAGATAGATTAAAGACAGATAGACTAAAGATAGATAGTTAGATAGACAGGTGTACCATCGAGTAAGTAGGTCTTCAGATGAAGATACCTAATGTGGAAATTGGTAAATGGAAAGAGAGAAGAGCTCCGAGAAAGAAGAGGACAACGAGAACATAGACAAAAGACCACAAGAAATATCTACTACAAGATATAGAGTGAAAATAGTAGAAGAAGCAAGAAGCATGTTGAGGTGGATCAGACGAAGTTCAGCCGACTGACCTTCTATCATTACATTTGGTCCCTTTGACAAATGAGACAATCTTCCTTAATCTCTCACTTCCTCCTTCGAAAGACTTCTCAAGAAATGCCTTTCCTTCTTCTTTATCTAGACAACTGCATGCATCTCCCCTAAAAGAATCTGAACCACCGCCCGTCTCCCTAGAGAATGATGGAAGTCGCTCTTCTCTCTCAGGCTCCAGACATATCGAGGTGGAGATTTCGGTAGGCTTCTCTCCTACTTGCTTCAACACGCTAATAGAAGAAGAAGAAAGAGATAAATCGCTAGCCAATTCATCTCTCTCTTGCGGGGTAGTAGACGTGTGATAAGGTGTCTTCTTAGAGAGGTCTTCCCTTTTGACGAAGGATGAGGCAGAGGGTCGTTTCGTTGCGGGAAGGAGAGAAGAGATAGAACGCTTCGGAGTTGATAGGAGAGAAGAAGAAGAAAGGAGATAGAAGAAAGCAGAGGTAGGCTGCCGTCCTAGGGAGAGTGCGAGTCGATGTAATACAAAAAAGAGATGAGAAGTCTCAGGGGAGTGAGATGAAGAAAAAGAAGAAAGAGGAGGAGTAGAAGAAGAAGGAGAGAGAGGAAGAACAAGAGAAGAAGTATGTGAGGAAGCGATTGAATCGTGACTGCATGCCTCAGGGGCAAGAGAGAAAGAAGAGGAAGAGGAACGGTCAGGTGGATTTGCATCAGAAGAGAGGGATGGAGAAGAGATAGGAAGAGAAGAAGAAGAAGAAGAATCTGACATGTCTCTGATCTGTTTGTGTGTATCGCCGAGAGACCTCCTTTCCTCATGTTGTTCAGCAGGAGGAATGCTGCTGATATTCTTCTCCTCTTCATTTTCGCGCTCTCCCTCTAAAGACAAGTCAGATTCTTTCCCTCTTCGTTTCTTCTTTTCTTCTTCTTCTCCTTTTCGGGGACTCTGTCCTTCGTCTTCTTCTATCTCAACTTCGATCCTTTCTTCTTCCTCTTCATGTATGATCTTTTGCCTCTTCTTTCTCTCTCTCCAAGCAACCCCCTCCATCTCTCCCACGTTCTTCTTCTTCTTCGTCCGTATCTTTGCCTCCTTCGCCTCATCTTTTATCTCGCCTTTCTTAGTATCATCTCTTTCCTGACTCTTTTCTTCTTCTGTCTTATCTTCATTATCGTGTCTTAGGCTATGGGAATGGAATCCATCATTTTCTTCTCTTTCTTCTCGCAGCTCGCTCTCTTTCGCTTCTCTCTCTTTCTTCTGGATTTCCTCCTTTACTTCTTGCTTTCTGTTACGACTTTCCTCTTCTTTCTTTCCTCTTCTTAAGAGACTGTCCATATAGCCCGCGAGCTCGCATGCAGTAGGTAGAGGCACCCGTACAGATGCCGAGCTCTCTCGGAGAGAAGAAATGATCGAGTGCAGAGACGTCGCTGTAAACAAGCAAGTCACTTGGGGTGAAGATCCTATCCTGGGAGGGCCTCCCTCTACTCCTGAAGAAGAAGAAGAAGAGATGTGATTCTTCTTCTTCTTCTCTTCAGTGAGTTTGGCTTGGGCTTCGCTCGATGAGAGAGAAGGGGAAGTCTCGCAGATAGGAGAGGAGGAAGAAGAAGAAGATTTACGTGTCCCATCTAGGGATGATAAGAGAGAAGAGAGAGCTTTTTCTTGCTGTCTCTGAAGTTGAAAGAGAAGAGAAGCAATACGACGTTGAAGAGCCGGAGACACCTGATCAAAATCTTCAAAGAAAAGAGTGTGACCTCCCGAGTATGAAGAAGAGGAAGAAGGAGGAGAAGAAGAGGAAGAAGATTTTCTATTAGATAGAGACCGAGAAATGAGCGACTGCTGTTGATGATGATTCGTCACTGTTGAAAAGACTTGAGTGAGTAAAGAACGGAGAAGCGTCCACGTTTCAGGAGAATACGAAGCCACGTTAAGATTAGGCGAGTAAATTTGTGTGAGATAGAAGGTACTTCGTACAATCCATATCGATGACGCTGTCCCAGGCGGTGTTGAAGAGAAGATGAGAGGAGGAGAAGAAGAAGAAGAGGATGGAGAGACATGGTTTGTTGTGGAACATTTCGGTCCATGGGAATGGGTGTCTCCTTTGGTGTCTCCGTCTCCTTTGGTGTCTCCTCGGGTTGTTCCACGAGAGCCTTGATGCTTTTGACGAGAAGGAGAGAAGGATGACGAAGATGTGGCGAGAAGTACAGAGACAGGTTTTTTATGATAGTGAGAAAGAAAGAAGAAAGCCGCAGAATCGCGAGAGATACTCGAGGGTCCATAAAGAATGACCTGCAGAAGAGGAGGAGGAGGAGGAAAAGAAGACCTGAAGTTATGAGAAGCAACGGTTTCTGAAGAGATGAAAGGTATCTCAGGTGGAGCGCCAACCGAGGAGGAGCATAAGGAGGATGCGATAGAACTTCTACTCGTGGCTAGCTGGGAAGAAGACGAGGTGGATGAAGACGAGACGTCTGTGTGATCTATGGTTAAAGAACGAGGTTTCTCTGTACATACACCTTGTCCTGTAGTCGGCTGAGAGGAAAACGGAGAAGATATAGATCTTCTTGCATGGCAGAAGGCTTGAGAAGAGAGAGAAGGAGAAGAAGAGGAAGAAGAAGAAGAAGAGCGTTTGTCTCTTCGAAGAAAACCTTCACGAGTTGCTAGGGATTTGAGTAACTGACGGACACGCCTCTGAGAAGGGAAAGCAAAGAGATGAGGGGGCGTAGGAAAACGAAAGGAAAGAGAAGAGTCACGTGGAGGTGTCGTAGGCCTAGCACGGGTAGTTTTCCCAACAAGCGCATCTTCATTAGATGTGGCAGGAGAGCGAGAAAAATGAGAAGATTCTCTTAAGGGTGAAGCACGCGAAAAATACCCTGAGGTCTTCTGATTTGATGTAGGGGAGAACGAGTGTCTGTCCTCTGTTTCTTTCATATCATAGCTACTTCTCCTTTGACTTGAATAAGATCCGCTCATGTCCGTTGGGAGGGAAGAACGAGAGATTGACCCGTTCGCTCCATACATATTGTTTTCCTTATTGTCTACAAGGAAAGTAGTTGTTGCTTGACGCTTATCGGCAGGAATAGGAGAATTAGAGAAGGAGAGACGTCGTGTCCCTCGGTGATGCGAGGAAAACTTGGAATCTTCACACACATCTGCACTACGACGGTTATGATCCGTGTCAAGATAGGAAGGTTGGGTGATCAGCTCGGGGGTGTCGCAGGACATTGTCGAGGTGTCTATGCAGCCAGCCTGTTTGAGACAAGGCAATGGCTGTGAAAGGGAAGAAGAAAGATCTGCCTTACAGGCTTGGAGTTCCTTTGGTGCCGAGCTGCCCTCCATGACATGTTGTTGAGAGGGGGGGAACCTTTGGAACAAAAGACAGAGAAGGACCTCCACGCCGGGTGGCAAGCCGCCGCAGACAGGAAACTGTTTTTTACTGGGGCATGTTGGGTAAGAAGAAAGGGAGAAATATGACTAGAGAGAGAGGTAGGAAGGGAGAAGACAAGCTGATGCATGTCCGCGGGAGGAGGCAGGCCGTTCGGTAAGAGGCTCTAGGGAGGGTGGTACTATGGACAAGAGGGAGATGCGGTTTCAGAGGAGCCTTCAGAAACAAGCCGAAATGAGGGGGAATAGAGATGCGAGAGTAACCATGAAGACAAGAGTGCGAACAAGACGAGGTGTGTTCCACCCAGTCTGCTTGGGAACGGTTCTCACACGGCGGAAAAAGAAAATTGCATGCCTAAGGAAGACGGCATGCGGCTGAATTTTTTTCTGCATGCCTTCTTCCTTAGGCTTTTTCTTGATGGCGAAAGACGAAGGAGTCGAAGTGGCCTCCGCTGCTTTTTGTGCACTGCAACCGGTCCTGTGCATCTAGCCGTCTCTCGGACGGCGTGCAGCAGTGGAGAATTCCGGACTGAATCTGACGCTTGGGAGAAACCGTGTCTTTAGCATACCACTAGAGTGTGTAGTACATGGTGTGACGACGTGGTGGCAATGATAGGAAAGTAGTGCGGATAGCTAGAGATCCTTCCGGGCAATAGTGCGACCGCCGTGGCGCTTGGTGCCTGGCTGGGTCGAAAAGTCAGACATAGAGAGAGCTACGGCAGAGCGAGCAGACGACGCGCGCGAAGGCAGATCAGTCACACACCCTTTTACTTTGCAAGAGGAAAGATGAACTCCAAGGTTTTTCCGTACAGGTACTGAATGAAGCAATCTGTCCGTCTCTAGTCTTAAGTGTGTATCTTGACTGTGATGAACGGAGCATCGCCGGCAGTCTTTGTTGCTGGCATGACGCTGCGTCTGCTTGGAAGTGTCGTTAATGCATTCTAGAAAAAACAGATCTGTTTCAAGCGTTCCCCAGGACTGTGCGAGAGGCCCGGTCTCGCGCAGCACACAAGCCGGCACCTCAGCGACGAGGGCATCCAGCAAAGTTCGATTTGCCTTCCAGGAGAAAAGAGGACCGATCTCTTGATCTGTTGCTCGCTCCTCGCGAGAGTGCTGCCCCAGGATGGCTTTCTCATTACAGTACCCCGAGGGCGACAATGAAGCCGCAGCTTGTGATACAAGAGATCCACAGCTCTGCCAGCTCAAAGCTGCCTATACGTACGCAAGTGCCTGCATGGTTTCGTTGCACCCCAGCGAGTGACGTCACTGAAACTTCGTTGCGGGAGGCGCGCGATGGGTTTCGGCGGAGCTTTATGAGTTTTCTTCCCTTTGGTACAGTGTTCACCTCGCTCTCTGTCTTCGCTTGTGCGCGGGGGTTTGAGTGGACGGGAAGTGTTTTTTGTCAAAAACGAGCGAGGTGAGCAGTTGAAAGGTCTCAGATGCCTGAGAAGCGGGCTCTCTTGTAAAGGCTTATCTATAGTCTACTCCGTCCGCCTATTGACCAAGCGAGTAGCGGTCCTACAAACAAGATAGATACCCATCTGATGCCTTTCTGTGGGATTCTCCGGTCGCGCACTCTTGTCAGGACCTCCGGCGACACACACAATGATTGAAATGGCGCCGCACAGCAAAAGAATCTGTTCAATGGGTACGACGCAGCTGGGGCGTCATCTCGTGTGTCAGGAAGTATCGGATTCGGGTGCATGCCAAGAAAGAAGATGGGAATCTCTGGATGTTAGGACGACAATCTATCTGCCAGCGTTGCAGATCGTTCATCAGCCGACTGAGATATTCATGTGGTGACCGCAGCCACAGATTGGTTCACCGGTGAAGAACTCCGGCAGATTGCGTCCGACCTGAAAAGAGAGGACATACGGAGTTCCCTCATGGATTCCCACTGCGAAATCCTGGGATTCCTGGAGATCCGAGCGGAAGGTAGGGAGAGTTCCTCATTCCTACAAAGTACCTGCCAAGGGGTCTCAGTTGCGCCTGGCCCGCAGGGAACGTGATACTGCACGACCATGTGAAAAATACTGCGATACGCACAGGGCCCGGCGAGTCGAAAAACGGTGCAAGTCTGACGAAGAAGAAGACGAAAGGAACCCACTCACGGGAGAGGGAGGCTTCCTTCTGCGCTAAGAACGAGCGATGAAAGAAAATAAACCGGGGACAAGAACAATCTAGTGCGAGAGGCGTCAAGATACACTGGGAAGCAGCCGCAGGAGAGACGAACGTGCCCCGCGACGAGAGAAAACAGGTGAAAGCCTGACAATGTCAAGGGGGGTGAGTCGTTTGTCCGCTTCTGGTTCAAGAAGACCTTCAATAAAAGACTGTATTTCGGGTGACACTGAGTGGCATCCGTCGAAAGAGAGTGGGAGTGATGCTCTCGCTGTGAGACGGGAAATAAAACTGAGCAGCTCTTGGGCAGTCATGTCGCCATTTGGATAGACAGATCGCTCACACCACAGAAAGTACAAGCTCATGCCAAGGCCCCACGAGTCGGCGGTCGGGGCGAGGAGAAGCGATTCGTGGTTAGCACTACACTGCGCGACCTCCGGAGCAAAATACAACACAGAAGCTCCAGGAGAGCCTGGTGCACAATCGAGTCGCGTTGGCTCACCCTCCGGGGTCTTGAACGGCAAGGCACCATCGAAGTCGGTGAAGGAAAGCTGACCCGTGGAGTTAACCAGGATGTTTTCTGGTTTAACGTCCCTATGTGCCATTCCGTAAGCGTGAACCTTCGCAAGCCCTATAACCATTTCGCGAGTCAAATTTTCTCTCATGCTTCTAGTCAACCGACGCCGGTGCAGAGACACAAAGTGAAGCAAATCCATCTCAGCAACCTCATAAAGGCCTAATGAGTTGAAAACTATCCACTGATCGCCAACTGTGAAGAACTTGGAGAGGCCTCTCACTCGACCCGGTAATGTGAGTGGGATGTTGATGAAATCCTCGGTCAACAGTTGCTCTGCCGATCCGCCTTCAGCGAAAGCCATTCTGATCGCCCGGATTCTTTTGGCAGCCCTCTTAGCCATTTCACGCAACTGGTGGGCGACCGTACTTTCCCGGGACTGGGCTGGGTCGTATAGCCCGATGCGCTCGGACCTGAGACGAGACATCTTCACGGCAAGAGCTTTTCCCGTCCGATCATCTATCACTTTGTAGACGACCGCGTTTCCACCAGACCCGAGCAATTCCCCCCTCCGGACTGAGAAAGAAAAGTGGTCTTTCTTTGAGTAAGGCTCTATGGTGAAGGGATCTTCTGGGAGACATTCTTCGAGGGCCGCCACAAACTGCATTTTTTCAGCAGACAGGAGAGGCCGGTCTGGGTGCTTTCGGAGCAGTTTTGCTATGCTCCATCTCGCGCGGGGGCGGATCGACCCATTGCGTTCTGGAAAAAAGGATAGTTCACATCAATCCACCGGGCTTGATGTTCACCACCGGTCGCGCCCGCTCCGACTGCCCTACTGCCCTCGAACACAAGGGAACTGCGGCTGGACACAAGGGAACGGCTCGGCACTGTGGAAAGCGCCCCCTCTTCGGGTCCTTCACCAGGTCCACCCAGCCCAGAGGACGTCGCTTCACTTCCCTGGACTTCCCTGTATAATTCAAGGCCCCGAGCTCCACTCGATGTTCCGTGCCCCCCGGAGGGCAGCCGCAATCTGGAAAGCCACCTCCGCCAGAGAGATTCATTTGGCCGATTGCCTGGAGCAGGAGACGCTGGAATCCTCGATAATTCGCTCAGAGATACGGAATGAAATGGCGGGTCTCGGGCAGGTGCCACACTTTCTTCCAGCTTGTTGTTTAGCAGCCCGTGAGCAGGCTCGGGTAACCTTGAGGCAATGACCCTGTCCCAGGTTCTCGCGCTGCCCACGAGGAGGACGATCCACCACACCAGCGTGAGCGAAATAAACCTCATTATTCTTGCTGCGGGCCAAGAACCCTGACAGGCCCCTATATTTGGAAACAATTTTGCGGCTTTCTTCCGCCCTGCAAACCGGGAAGGCGCCCAGAGCAACGGAAGTTGCAGGGGCCGTACTAAGTGGCTGGCACGCCAGTGGGCTTTGCGCATGTCTACTGCATCGGCAAGACACAGCGCGCCCCTGGTGAGCTGACAGCGTACTCGCCGGCCTGTTCGCATTTGAATTGGGCACCCTCTATCGCCGCTACCGAGCGCAGTCAGATCTCTGGTCAACACTAGCTGATCTCTAATTGAGCTGGACTGCATATAAACTGTAGCGCGGTGTCCAATGTGACTTCGCTGAGGCTAACATCTCAAATGTGTCCGTGGCCTCGACCGACGTGCCTAGGCACCACCGAATTTCTCACTTCCTTCGTTCGCCTTCCCCCTCACACTCAATCCACCTCGCAGCCTTCCCAGGGCTTGAGCCAGGTCTCTCACCCAGATGTATAAGAATGCAGACAAAGGCCGCCTGCCGTTTGGTCACCGCGCCAGGCGATTACTGAGCAAGTGACGATCCAGGAAGTGAGCAGCTTGGACTATTCTTATGCACGATGCGATGCTAACCTGACGTTAAGGTGTTCTCTGGGGACCGCGAGAGCCGCGCCTCAGCGAGAAAGTGTCATGGACCGGTCTGGTGCCTGGCTACCACAACTACAGCCCTGACTACATGGCAATCGTTCGCCAAACGGACTGTCCACTGCTGTTGGTTCAACCCCTCCCGAAACCGAGCCACGAAAGGCACCTTACGTCACCGGCTTGGCTACTGAACCTCCGCGGTACAAGCGGACGTAACGTCACAATGTTTCCTCTCACACCTGCGTTACTTTCGGTCACCAGCTCTTTCCTCTCTGTTACTATGGGGATCCAGGAGTGTCTCCAGAACTACTTTGGGTCTTGCATGAAAAGGCGAACGAGAGCCTCTTGTTTTTTTGTCGCACGTTCTCTACGTGTCAGTCTACGTAGTCGACGCAGAGTAACGAGTTTCCAATCTTGGGGAAGGAAAAGAAGAGAAGTTCCGGACAGAAGTACAGACTTCGACAGAAATTCGGCAACTTCGAAGATTTCTTCTTGCGTTGTGTACAACCGGGGGCAGGGACGAAACGGGGGAAAAGTACTAGTACAATATCAGCTCAGCGCCCTGCGCTCTTCCGCATTACCTATCGATCTAGGAGGACAGAGAATGAAGGGCGGCCACACAAGCCATCCTTGGCAACTGTTGTACCACAGCGGCCACTCCTCGCGTCTTGGTCCCGCCACGAGAGCTTGAAGTCCATATCCCAGGAATGTTCGAGACGGCAAGACATATATAATGGCGAGAGAGTGCGCTTCACCATTTCTCACCTAACCCGCTCACCGTTACATTGTAGCGTGACTTCAGCGCGGCTCGTGCGTGTCTACTCAGAGAAGGCTTCGAGCCTTGCTCGTCTAAATCTTCCAATGACGAACACGTTCCATCCAATGACGGCAGTACGATACTATTGTTTTGGTGGGGGCCGAGAGCGGAAACACGGGGGGCGTGCTGGTACGGAGCCTCCTAATCCCGGAGGGTTCGAGCTCAGCCCCGGAAGCCTAACACCCTAGCAAAACCTACCGTGTTCCGGCGGAGTGTCGCAATAGTTGCTGACGACACAAGGCTTGCTTGTGTCATGCCGCAAACGTGTGAGAGCGATGCGGAGGCTGCATATGTCAGTTCCTGGGGTCTGCCGAACGAACGGTAGTCAACGCCGACCCACGGGGGGGCCTCATGAACTGCAGCTCATCTCACTCAGATGTCTCACCCTGCCTGCGTGAGGTGACGACGAAGGACCAAAGAAAGTTCACCCATTCTCGTGATATCACTATCGCTCCTTTGCTTTGATTGATTAGTATCGGGTGGCACATTGAAGCCTATGTGGTATGCGTGGTAACAGTACATATGCACAAGATGTGGCCAGGCGATTGCGTCCTGCCAAGTGTCGTGACATTTCGGATTTGGCGGCATGCCAGAAATGTTCGACAGCTCAGCCGTCAGAATGAGGGTCTGGGGCGTATCTGTTTCGGGGCGGGTTGCTGTAATAGATGCACACCAACCAGCGTGAGCTATTCGTATGTTAATCATAGCCACAGATTGCCTTACCGGTAAAGAACTCCGGCAGATTGCGTCCGAGCCGAAGTGAGAGGATAGGCGTGGTTTCCCCATGGGTTTTTACCGGGAAATTTAGGGATCCGTGGCAACCCCGGCGGAAACCAGGGATAGTTTGTCATTGCTGCGAAATGCCTGCCAAAGCGGCCTCAATTGCGCCTGCCTACATACAACCTGGTACCGCAGGACCATGTAAAATATCTCGCAATGTACACACATATCACTGGTCCGAGTCCACAAAAGCGACCCAAACTCGAGCGGCGCCGAAAGAAAAACAATGAAGGCGGGCGCTCGCCTGCCAGAAGGGCGGGGCAACACGCCCGAAGCTATGGGAGAAATGATTCGGATCGCGTCAAGCACTAGTACCAGTTCCGCTCAGGCGACGGGGTGGGGGAGTAGGAGGGGGGGCCTTCTCCTGAAAAAAGGGTGAAGTCCTGACAATGTCGAGGGGGGTGAGTCGTCGCTCCGGTTGTGGTTTAAGAAGGCCCACAATAATGGACATGATGTGGGGTGACATTGCGTGGCATCCTCGAAAAGAGAGTCGGAGTGATTCTCTCCCTGCGAGACTGGAAATAAACATGAGCAGCTCTCTGGACCCCATATGGGGATTCGCGTAGATTTCTCGTTCGCACCAGAGGACGTGCAAGGTCATGCCAAGGGCCCACGCGTCGGCGGCTGGGCTGAGAGGAAGCGTTCCCCCCCCACGGCTAGCGCCACACCGTGCGAGTTCCGGAGCAAAATACAACTCAGTTCCCGCTGACACACCCTGCGCACAATCGATTTGCGTTGGGTCACCGTCTGGGCTCGTGAACGGCGTGGCACTGTCGAAGTCGGTGAAGGAAAGCTGACCCGTGGAGTTAACCAGGATGTTTTCTGGTTTCACGTCCCTATGTGCCATTCCGTAAGCGTGAACCTTCGCAAGCCCGAGAACCATTTCACGCGTCAAATTTTCTCTGAGGTTTCTGGTCAACTGGTGTCCGTGGCTCGCCACAAGCTCGAACAAATCAGTTAGAGCAATCGGGAAAATGCCCACTGAGTTCAAAACTGTCCACTCGCCTTTGATTGTGAAGAACTCGGGGAGGCTTCTCACACGGCCTGGTGATGTGACAGGGACAGTTATGAAATCGTGGACCAACAACTCTAGTGGAGACCCACCTTTAACGAACGCGTTTCTCACACTTCGGAGGTCCCTGGCGACCCTCTTAACCATTCTACGCGCCCGCTGGAACCTCCTACTTCGATGTGGCGCAGCTGATTCGTTCATTCCGATGAGATCGGACCGAACCCAATATATTTTCATGGCAAATTCCCTTCCCGTCATGTACTCCCGCACTTTATAGACGACGGCGTTGCCCCCAAAACCGAGCAATTCCCCCCTTTGGAATGAGAAGGAGAAGCCACCTTTATTTGAGTAAGGTTCTACGATGAAGGGATCTTTTGTGATATACTGTTCGAGGGACGACGTAAGTAGCGAGTATTCTTCAGGTAGAGTGACCGCGGTGCCTGGGTTTCGGCGGAGCAGTTCTGCTACAGCCCGCCTCGCCCCCAGGTTGATCGTACTCATTGCGCTCCGAAGAAAAGGGTAAGTCGCATCAATCCATCGGAGGTGGTCTTTGCTCCCTGCAGCGCTCCCGCCGACTGCGGTACTGCCCGCGGACACTCGGGAACTGCGTCCGGACTCAAGGCCACTGCTCGACTCTATGGAGGGCTCCTCTCCGACTGCTTCACCAAGTCCACCCAGCCCCGGAAACGCCTCGTCACTCTCCTCGACCTCCCCGTATGATTCAGGGTTCGGATCTTCGCTGGGTGATCCATGCTTCGAGGAAGGCACCGGCCGTGGACGGGACAATGTCCGCCAAAGGTTCTCTCCTCGTCGAGCACCTGGACCGGGAGGCGCCGAATTCCCCGACAAGTCGCTCAACGAGACCGCCTGAACTGGCACGTCTCGGGCAGGTAGCAGACTTCCTTCCAGCTGGTTGGCCGGCACCCCGTGAGCAAGCCTGGGTAACCTTGAGGCAGTGACCCCACCCCAGATTCTCGCGCCGCTGCCAAGGTGGAGGACAAGCCACCACAACACCGCGGGCGGAATAAAACTCATTATTTTTGTTGCGAGCCGGAGACCCCAACACGCGCTCTTATTGAAAAACAATTTTGCGACTTACTTCCACAGTGCAGACCAAGGAGGTTGCCAAAGTAGCGAACAGTGAAAGCCCGGGCCGACGTACGAAGTGGCTGCGAGGGCAGCGGGCCTCGCATGACCCTACTGTCTCGTGAAGACACAGCGGGCTCCCCGGCGAGCGAGCAGGCAGCCGTACCAGCCGCCGGGTCCGCGTTTGAGTGGCTGCGCGTTGGGCCGATGACCCGGTACGACATTACTGCGTCGGCAGCCACGAGTGGATAGGCGGGCTGGCGTGCTGGTAGAGAGTTTCGTAGTTATGAAAGGTTCGCGCTCAGGCATTGAAGACAGAACAGAGTAACACCCACCCTGAACTGTCTAAGTGTCAGGAAAACCTGATGACGGCTCAAGGCTCCCGTGTCCTGGCGCAACCAAGTGAGAGCAATGCGAAGGCTGCGCATGTCACTTTCCTGCAGTCTGCGGAAAAGAAGAGAGGTCAACGCACGAAAGAGTGCCCCGTGAATCGCAGCTCATCGCAGCCGGACCTCGCATCCAGCCTGTGTGAGGTAAAGACAAGGAACCAGTGGTACCTCGCCCATTTCCGTGGTATCACTATCGCTCATTCGCTTTGAGTGATTAGTATCGGTGGCAAATCAGTGCCTGTGTGCTGTGATTCATCTTGAGTGTCATCAAGTACAAGGTTGGGCTGCATGCCAGAAAAGCTGCCTGGGTGCTCTACCTGTCAGGACGACAATCACGTGGCAGATCCAGATGACAGATGCGCACCAGCCAGCTGTGATTTTGTCATACTCGCAGGTCACCAGACCATTCCTCGAGTAGAGAACTCCGAAACACTGCGTCGATGCAAAAAACGAGGATACACGGAGTTCCCAGGTCAACGCCCACGCGAAGTCGTGGGATCCTTGGTGGACCCAGGAAATACCGAAGAAGCCCTGCTATATGCTACAGAGTTCCTGGGAAACCGGGCCCAGCAGCGCCGGGCTAGAGAAAACGTGGAAAACACCGTATTCACACACCCGCCGAGTACAGCAAAACAGTGGAAACTGCGATAGCGATGCAAAAAGAACAAGAAAAGGGGGAGTGCGCTTGGGCGAAGAGCGGGGCAACAAGCTCAGACGTAGGAGAAAGCTGATGCAGGATGCGTCAAGGACCGGTACCGGTTGCGCTTACGCGACGGGGTGGGGGAGGAGGCGGGCGAGACTTCTCAAGAAAAAAGGGCGCATTGCTGACAATGTGAAGGGGGGTAAGGCGTTTTTCCACTTCTGGCTCAAGAAGGCCCTCGATAAGAGACATAATGTGGGGTGACATTGAGTGGCATCCTCGGAAAGAGAGTCGAAGTTGTTCTCTCGCTGTGAGACTGGAAATAAGCCTGAGCAGCTCTTCGGTTCTCATACTGGTAGGTGGGTAGAGATACCGTTCGCACCACAGGAAGTACAAGCTCATGCCAAGGGCCCACGAGTCGGCGGCCGGGGTGACGAGTAGAGTTCCACGGTTAGTATCACACACTGCGACCTCCGGTGCAAAGTATAGATCAGACCCCCCGGGCGACCGTCGCGCACAGTCGATTTGCGTTGGGACGCCCTCCGGGGTCTTGAACGGCAAGGCACCATCGAAATCGGTGAAGGAGAGCTGACCCGTGGAGTAAATCAGCATGTTTTCTGGTTTAACGTCCCTGTGTGACATTCCGTAAGCGTGAACCTTCGCAAGCCCAATAACCATTTCGCGAGTCAAATTTTCTCTCATGCTTCTGGTCAACTGATGCCGAGAGACAAAATGGAGCAAGTCAGTCTCAGCAACCTCATAAAGGCCTAATGAGTTGAAAACTCTCCACCCGCTGTCGACCGTCAACACGTCGGGTAGTCCTCTCACTCGGCCTGGTGGCGCGACTGGGACAGTTATGAAATCCTCTACCAACAGCTGCTCTGCCCCCCCGCCTTTACCGAATGCCTTCCAGACGGTCAGGACTTTTTTGGCTGTCCTCCCAGCCATTCGCCGCAGTAGGCTGGAGCCCCCGCTGTGACCTGACGCAGCTGGATCATGAGTTTCTGCGGGCTCCGACTTGACTCGAAATATTTTCATGGCAAGTGTTCTTTCCGTCGTGTCCTCCCGCACTTTGTAAATGACCGCGTTGCCCCCAATCCCGAGCAATTCCTCTCTTCGGAATGAGAAAGAAAAATCACCTCTTTTGGAGTAAGGCTCTACGATGAAGGGATCTGGCAGATATTGGTCGAGGGACGACGTAAATTGCATATCATCATCAGATAGGTTAGGCTTGGTTCTTGGATACTGCCGAAGCAATTCCGCTATAGTCCGTCTCGTGTCGAGGTCGATCGTCTCCACTGCGGCCTGAAAAAATGGGTAATTCATGTCGATCCACCGGGGGTGGTCTTTGCCCCCTGCCGCTCCCTCTCCGACTCCCGTACCGCCGCCGGTCGTGAGCGAGCTGCTCGATGACGTGGGAGGCTCTTCCACGTCAAGTGTTTCACTGGGTGCCGGAGGCCCCAAGGCCGCCTCGTCAGTCTCCTGGACTTCATTTTCCAATTCTCGGACATGACCCCCACTCGGTGGCCGATGCCTCGAGGGACGCCGCATTCCACGGAGCATCCTTTGCCACAGGGTGTCGCGTGGCCGGTTCCCTGCACCGGAAGACGCTGGACTCCTCAATGATTCGCTCAGGGATACCTCCTGGATTGGCGCATCCCCATCAGGTGCCAAAATTCTACCCGGCTGGATGTTTGGGGGCTCGTGAGCAAGCCGCGGTAACCTCGCAGCAGTGACCCCATCCCAGTTTCTCTCGCTGCCCAGGTGGAGGACGAACCACCACACCAGCGTGAGCGGAGTAAAACTCATTATTTTTCTTGAAGCCCGAGAACCACGACAGGCTTCCGTTCTTACACGACTTCCCCAATTGTTCCCGTTGCAAGCCGAGAAGGCGCCCACGGCAGCGAACAGCGGAAGTCGCGCCAGTCACAGGAAGTGGCTGGCCAGCCACTTCNNCCAGCCAGTCCGGCGTGCACGGACGTGCTGACGCTGCGCGGCTGCTCCGTACACCAGCTGAGGTGAACATAATCTAGAATGGCATGAACCGTAGCACAGTCTCCCATGTGATCATGATGCTGCTGGCTGCTCAGACGGCCGCGGCTCTGTTCGGCGGGGCCACGAGAGAGAGGAGTTTTCGGTTGGTTCCTTCTTCCACTCCCCCCAATCAAACAAGAACTTGCTTGAATTGGGCTCTATCCGTGATTACAGAAAGTCTGCCCGCTACATAGTCACCGCCCCCAGTGTTTTCTGAGTAAGTTGCGGCCCTGGCAGTGAACCTCGTGGACAATCTTTTTTCTCCGCCAGACGTGATGACACTCTATCACCAAGGTCGCCTCAGAGATGCAAGAGCTACTTTTCATCGTGAAATGCTTGCACGGAAGTTGCTGGAGGCCAGTTCCCTGCTACCTGAGTGCGAACCCCATGATTCGCTGTCTGACTGACTGAAGGGATTCTGGTGGGAGTGTAAGTCGCCAGTGAGAGTCTGACTTGCAGACATTGGCTGGCAGGCATCTGTGAACAACCCCGACTAGGGAGTCCAGGGGTTTCTTGCCGCAGACTTTGAGAAACCGCATGTAACGGCGAGCGAGTGCGCTTCACCTTTTCCCAGCGGACCCGCTCACCATCACATTGTAGCCTAACTTCAGCGCGGCTTCGTGCGTGTCTAGTCAGCGAGGGCTCTAAGCCTTGCCCGTCCAAGGCTGTCAATGACGGACACGATCCACACAATGACGCCAGTACGAGACTACTGTTTTTTTCTGGTGGGGGGGC
>NW_027158572.1:0-295 GCF_002600585.1 Cystoisospora suis
TCGTCTTCATCCACCTCGTCTTCTTCCCAGCTAGCCACGAGTAGAAGTTCTATCGCATCCTCCTTATGCTCCTCCTCGGTTGGCGCTCCACCTGAGATACCTTTCATCTCTTCAGAAACCGTTGCTTCTCATAACTTCAGGTCTTCTTTTCCTCCTCCTCCTCCTCTTCTGCAGGTCATTCTTTATGGACCCTCGAGTATCTCTCGCGATTCTGCGGCTTTCTTCTTTCTTTCTCACTATCATAAAAAACCTGTCTCTGTACTTCTCGCCACATCTTCGTCATCCTTCTCTCCTT
>NW_027158573.1:0-16531 GCF_002600585.1 Cystoisospora suis
ACAGGTCAGGTGTATGTACACCCGGATCGAGTGTACGTACACTCCGCTCGGGGGTTAGTGTAAGCACACCCCAGCCAAGTGGGGGCGTCTCGATAGGAACTCAGGCTGGTATTTTCACACCCCGGACGCAAGTGAACTGTCGCCCCTCGCATGCACGAGTTTCGAGTAACCAAGGAGGGAATGAACGCATGCCCCGTGAGCCCTGTCATTTCTCTTCCTTCTCTGATGACGTGGAGGAATCTATTGAAGATGCAGAGAATCTCCCCTTACAGGAAACTAACCATCGTTTTCTCTCCCAAACACCCCCTTTGTCCCCGTCTTCCGACTCTTCATGCACAGTTCTCTCTTCTCCATTTTCTATCTCTCGAAGTGAACGAACCTCCTCTCGTATCATATCGTCTGGCTCCCCTACGGTGCATAGGGGATCAGGAAGAGAAGAGAATCCTCACTGTGTTTTTTCTTCCAGTCCATCACGGATGTCAGGGGGACAAGTTCCCCGCGCCGGAGAGACGATCCTTGATCTAACTCAACTTTCTTCCTCTTCTTCTTCAGAGGGTGAGCCGTGTACACCACCCGTATCTTCTCGTGCGATGAGTGCAGGCTTAAAGAATGTGACAAACCCTTCTTCACAGAAAGAAGAGAGATTCTCGGGTGAAAGTTCAACGGTTCTAAAAGATTCTTCTCTCCCAGCTCGCAAAGCTGATAAGAGATCTCTTCTTCCTCATATTACCCGTCAGCAGGTTCTTCACTCTTCTAGCACACCCCCCCCTTCTTCTCCATCTCAAAGTGTACATGCAGGCGATGTGAGTGAGAGAGAGATATCGAGAAATGAATTGTGTACAGCACCTTCTTCTCTTCTTCGCGGGCAGACATTTCTTCGAAATCCTCGCAGTTCGAGTTCGAAAGCAGAGAAGTCGGCTTCTTCATCTTTAGAACGAGACAAGAGGAATGGCAGCACATCATTTCCTCTTGAAAAGAAGGAGGTCTCTGAAACCAAGGAACGCACCCGGTGCGTTAGAGAAACGTCTTTTGTCTCTACTCCTACTCTGCACAAACAGGGAGATCTCTTCCTACAAGATTCTTCAGTAGAGGAAGATATCTCTAAGACCAGAAGATCTATATCGACTCGTGTGAATGATGGAGAAGATGAAAGGCAGCGACGAGGGGGACATCGTGATGGAGACGCTCACAGTCACAGAGACTTACCTTCGGCTGTACATACACCCGAGAAGAATCGTTTACACAAGGGATCTTCGCTAGTAGAAGACAGACGAAATGAACACGAGACACAAGACACAGAAGAAGAGGAAAGAGACAATAGGATGGTGATAGCCAACTCTTCTCTACATTCCTCTCAACGGAGGAGTTCAAGGACTCAGTCAAGGGGAGAGGCAGCTCTTTCATCTAAGGATGAACGAGGTGGAAGAAAGAAATCTCGCCGTAATAAAGCGGCAGGGAAGGCTGGGCTGAAGGAATTGCGAAGTGGTAAGACAGTCGACTATTCAACACAACATCTTTCAGCAGAAGAAGATCTATCTACTAAGAGTGATGCGAGTTCAGGGGATCGAGCTTTTCATAAGACTGTGAAAGGGAGAAAGAGAAGAAGAGGGAAAGAGGATGAAGAAGATGAAGAAGAAGCAAAGGCGAGGTCTTTTTCCCATCATAATTATAGTAAGGATGAGAGTAGCGATTCAGATGAATGGCAAAGCTGGGAGAGTAAATACACTCCAAAGCGGTTACAAGATCTCCTCCACGCACCACAGAAGATCAAGGAAATGACTGCCTTTCTGAAACCTTTCTCTGGAGGTTCTCTATTCAACTCTTTTTTTCTTCACGATGACGAGGAGAAAGATTCAGGGGTGTCTTTCAACAGACCGTCGAATCATCTGCTTCGTCATACCCCCTCTTCTTCTTCTTCTGTCCCTTCAGGTAGTACTTCTCGCATTCCCCTTATTTCACTGAGAGATGGAGAACATTCTCTTGATACCTCACGGACACCTCACTCTTCTTCTTCTTCCTCTCTTCCTCTCCCCCCTCCTCCCCCTCTCATTTGTATTCTTCATGGCCCGTCGGGGTGTGGTAAGAAGACTCTAGTGAAGACAGTCGCTATGTCATTAGGCATGCAAATCATTGAATGGGGTGAAGAAGCTATACCTTCAATAGGAGGAGAAGGGCTTAAGAGTAGCAGAAGATCTGTAGGGATAGGAGGAGATTTTTCGGATGACTACGATACAGGAAGATTCTTTAACTTGTCTCTCGGAAATTCCTTATTATCTTTTCTAGATCAAACTCAATCCAGAACACCTCTACCTATGTTGATCTTAGGTGATGAGACTAGGCACAGAAGAAGAAGAAGAAGCGCATATGCTGTCTTAGCAAGTCAAAGCCGGATGTCTTCACGGGTGGCCTATGAAGATAGTGAGAAGGAGAACGATAGAAAGAATGAAAGATCCGTTCGAACGATAGATCACCTCAGTTCCTCGTTAATGAAGAAGAAGAAGAGAAGAGGAAGAGATGCGAGTGGACAAGAAAGAGAAGAACACATCGACAAGAGGAGAGAAAAAGATTTAGAAACTCTTCATGAAGAGACACCTCTTATACAGGATTCTCATGAGGTGTATAGACGGCCAATTCAGGGACAGCCTCAGCCCCAGCAGGTGGCTTTACTACGTGAGCTGCCGACGAATCTTCTCTTGAATCATTCCCCAACATTTATAAGAAATGCACGAGATTATCTACACAAGAAGATCTCTGAACATTGCAGATCGTTCTACAATCTTGTCAATTCGAAGACAAGAAGAAGAGGAAAGGAATTAGATCCTGAGAAGGAGAGTACAGGAGTATTCACCCAACAAGCGAACCACGATGGTGGAGATACACCTCAAACTCGGGGTCATGACGACAACACAGTAGGGAAGGAGACAGGGAGTGACTTCTCTTCTTCTTTTTCTTCTTCACATGCAAAGAATATAAACTCTTTACAGGCTGATCGGAGTAGTCAGAGGGAAAGATGTTCCCAAAATCGAGGCGAAGATATTTCTTGGAGAGAAACGAGGAAAGACTCGTGGGGAGAGAGTAGCATGAGCGGCTCAGTTTTCCCAGGAGTCCAGCCTGTGGTCGTTTGCGTCAGCGATACTCGAGAGGAAGTTCTACTTCTCCAGAAAGTGCTTCCAAAGGCGGAAGAAGGAGAAGAACTCTCACGTGCTATTCTTCATATCAGACTTAATCCTATACCAGTGACAAAGGTATACCTTCTCACGTCTAAGAAAGAAAACTCGTCTACAGTCACTTCATCTTCTTCTGTCTCTGTCTGTTAAGGGATGGGCCGAGGTGCCCCATCTTCAAGTAGGAGGAGATTCAGTGGAAACGTTCTTCATATTCATCTACCTATCATACTTGACTGTATGTACAGCGGTCTTTCTCTTAGTTATTTTTCCAGGTTTGCATGCACCAAGTCAGGTAGCTCATCTCATGTATGGAGGGCGTCGTGTGTAAAAGAGAGATGTGTGTAGACAGTGGGTCGATCAAATCCTAGTTGATCGAGTTCGTTTCTTTGTATATGGGGAAGGCGAAGTCGTGAGTTACCATTATCATTCGCATACAGCTCGTCAAAGGAGGGAGAGAGAGACAGACACTCTTTCCGGTTTTCTCTCTTTTCTTGTCTATCGAGAAGAAGCTTTTCTTTCATCTTGTACTATTCAGTCTCATTTTCATTCATTCCTCGTTCTCACGCTTTGTGTTGAGAAGCATGTGGGCGTTTTGACTCTCCTTCTTTCTCAAGACTTCGCTGCCGTGGGGATTGACCTCTTAAAGCTTCTTCTTCTTCCTGGATAGATCTCTTGTCTCTTTCTGATCTGTTTGCTTCTTCTCTTTCTTACACACTTTCGTCTTTTCACTTTCTTCTCTCTTTCATTCCTTTCTCTCTGTTTCTTTTCTTTGCAGCTCCGGCAGTTTCTTCTTCGAGTTCTTATTGCCGAGAAGATCCTTCCTTCTCCTCAGACCACTTCACTCTCGAGCCGTTCCTCTTCTTCTTTGTCCTTTTCATCGGCAGTTGTAAATAAACTGTTGGCTTCTCTTCCGTCTTCGATCGATCTTCCTTCGATTCTCCACCTGTGTAATGGAGACGTTAGACATGCTTTGATGTCTCTACAGTTCGCTTCTGTAGGATGGAGAGATTGCAGAGAGAGATACAGGATGAATGACTTCATGAAGAAGGAAGAGAGAAGGTCTTTCTCTTCTGCTTCTTTCTCTAGAACGATGCCTAGGAATTCTCAAGGAAGAAAGAAGACGGACGACGAAGCGAAAGAGGAGAAGAAGAAGAAGAGTGTGGAACAACACGATGATGCAGAGATCGGTTCTGAGAAGCGAAGAAGAATCTCCACTAAGAGGCAAGAGATATTATCCTCCTCATTGCGAGATGAAAGAAGAGAGAAAGAAGATTCAGAAGGAGACGTTGAAGAGACCACCGGCGATCTTGGCCTAGGGACAACTGACAGGAAAGAGGGGCACACAGCAGAGAAAGGAAAACGAAGCGGAGAGGGAGAAGATGAAAGAAAAGAAAAGATGACGGAAAGAAAAGACGTGGTGTTGAAGAGTCATAGAAAGGGTCTGATAGATCGATTCATTAAAGACGAAGAAGGGGAACAAGAAAACAAGATGAAAAAGAAGAAGAGCATCGATGTTGCTTTAGGAAAAGAAGCAGGAGAACATAGGGACCAACGAAGTAAGAGTGAAGGAGAGATAGAAGAAGGAGAAGGTGGAGGAGGAAAGGATGAACGATGGACGCTCTTTCATACATTAGGGAAGATCCTTTACAACAAAAGACTTGTGTATCCAGAAGAGTTGAGAAGTGCGATCGAACAGAATGATAAGAAGAAGAAGAACTTCTCTCTATCATTCAAGGAGGGGCTGTCGGGAGAAGAAGGTGATAATTTCATGGAGAAATTCTTCTCCAGATATCAATCGAATCCTAACTGGCTCTGTTGTCTCCCGTCGTATGATAGCAGAGATTCTTCCATGATGAAAGGGATGCGGGGTGTCTCTTCATCTAAAATACAGAAGGAGGAAGAAGTCGATGACGCACGTAATCTTTCTTCTTCATTTTCATCTTCCCTAGAGGGGTGTTCTTCGTCGAGAGAAGGTAGCACCATAGAGAAACGAGAAGACGGAGATATTCCGCTTCCTTCGGGTTTGTCCCCGGTACCTATAAACAACATAGGGTGTATCTGTACATACACCTCACCGGCTATATCTTCGTCTATGCTCACTGGCTTTTCTTCAAGCGACGGAAATGGTGCTGAGGTTATCTGCAAGAGGCGGAAGAGCTTCATGATGGATGGACGAAGGAATCTAGAAGAAGAGATTCGCGGGAATGTCCGGCCTTCTCTCTCTGCTTGGATGGATAGAGGAAGCAGAAAAGGAGAAGAAAAAGATGTTTTCATTACAGATAGCATTGGACAACGCTCTCATCATCCAAATGGCTTACGCCTTTCTCCACAGAAAGAGAGAGAAGGAACTTCGAACTTAAGAAACGGAAGAGGAGAAGAAGAAGCAAAGGACATCTTTCCTCTCCTTAGTCTAAGCAAAGACAACAGTAATCCTTACAGATACGACGTGAAGATCGTCCAGGGGGATTGTCAAGTGTTAGATTCACAAAAAGTGCAAGAAAGTGAGATGAGTCTACTGAGAGACCACCGTCTCTCTACAGTTGAGGAAGACCGGCTGCTTACAGGAGAGAAGAAAATGGAGAGAGGAGGTGATCTTGATAAGAAGAAAGACATGATGTGTAATAGGGCTAACACCCTGGACACCTCACCTCCAGCGTTGATATTCTCACCCTCCCTATCAGATTCTTCTCGGAGCTATTCAAAAGAAGAAAAAGACCGATATGAAGGGAACACCCCCTTAGGAGAGAAGACAGGGACATCACCTTTATCAACGATGGAGGGATTGAAGAACGTGAATGAAGAAGAAGAACTTCTTGGAGAAGATTTACAAGAGATCTTAGACGTTATCGATTCTTTAGATGGCGCAACCATACCAACAAGTCTTACAGCAAATACGGCATCTCCTCTTCCTATATTTCCCCATCATCATACATCTTCATTCTCATCACCCCCCTCTCTATCTTCTTCTTCATTGTCTCCTTCTCCACATGCAGCTCCCTCTAGGACAACACCACATGGCGAGCGTTCTACTCACATGGCAAATCGACTTAGGCCTTCTTCTTCTTCACAGATCAAGAGTTCCTTGCCTAGTCTTGAGAGCTCGAACGCTCAGACTTCTACAGACACATCAATGAATGGAAGAGAAGAACGATCTGACGTGAAAGGCTGTTCCTATCCTCCTGGCCGGGCTTTCCTTTCCTCGCCGGTGAAAACGGATCATCGAGAAAGTCATGAGGCGATCGCCTCTTTCTCTTCGGAAGAAGCATCTCTCGGTCATAGCCGTCATCTGGCAGATATCCATAGGAGGGGGTTTCCTCGAATAAAAGGTGAAGCGATCGAGGATAAGAGTGAAGAGATGAAGAAGGATAGCTGCGAGGGTGATGGGGAGAATAACATAAGCCGAGACACCATCGATCTGAGTGAGTTCGATGATCTCCATGACTTCTTTCTACAGGAAGAGACAAAGGAGACATCTCTTCATAAGGAATCGATAAGCTGCTGCTCAGAGGTCATAGGAGAGGAGAGGAGTGGTAGGCTGGCATTGCAAAAAGAGAGAAGAACACATGAGAAAGAAGAAGAAGTAGTAGAAGAAGATTTAGACGTTCTGTTCGATTCCTTTCATGATAGCACTGACCGGAGATGTGAAGAAAGAAGAGAGATAGAAAGAAAAGGAGACACTTACATTCTACAAACGGGGGATGCGATCGGAAAGCCCGTAGATGTCTATCATGCAGAAACAACTAGACGAAGAGAGATGAAGTGTATAGGTAAAGATACATATGCTCAGGGACGAGAGAACCAGGAGAGAAATCCTTACATGCGTTCGAGGGATGATATCTCTCCGGCTCCGAGACGACAGGATCCTCCTAGCCATGTCACTTCTGGTGTATATACACCTCAAGGGGTTGACCGGCAACATGACGCTCCCTTTCCAGTAAAGGCAGAGCAGGAAAGAAATGATAAAGACTCTTGTATCTGTAAGGATGAGGACAAGTCAAGACACATCTCTGATAGAGAAGAATATATTTCAAGTGTACATACAAAGACACGTGTAGAATGTCGAAGAAGAACGTCACCGGGCAATCAGAGTGAAAGAAGATCAGATCCTGGGCCTAGGTCTTCTCGTAGCTCGGACGGCTGCTGGAGATGTCGAGAGGCTCTCCGTCACATGCAGGAGAATCTTAAGGCTGAGGAGACATGGTGGATAGGAGAGAAACCTCAAGGGAAAGAAGGACAACACACACAACAACAAGAAGAAGATGCTTTGCATGGCTATCCTTTCTTCGATGGTGAGAATTCGTTCACAGCAGTCTATTCTACACGTAGTATATGTAGATGTAGGACTATGTGCATGTATGTGTATATGTGTGTATATCTATGTTTGAATATGTGTACATGGATAGGTGCGGATATGCATAAATGAATTCGCATGTACGAATATGTACGTATGACTATGTATGTGTATGTATGTGCACGAATATGTATATACGTATGTATGTATGTATATGAATGTGTATGTATAGTGAATGTAGATTTGAGTTTGATAGCTTAAGGATCCTCTGCTACCGAAAGTGGTCGATAGTCAGGAGGTGGGAGAAATCCAACACGTTGTGTTTTTTCTCTTTCTATGTCTTGTCATCTTTCTAGTGATTTGCGCAATACTCAACAGCTGTTTCATCTGTCATGAGAGGTAGATAGGTGCTGACTTTTCTCAGAGAAGAAGAAGAATTACCAATGATAGACACGTCTATATCTATGCATATACCCGAGGACATGAAACAGCTTGAAACAGAGCCCTATCTTCTTGCACTGACCAAGAGGAGAGGTAGAGAATCTCTTTTCCTGGTATTTTGTTCTTATCGTATGTATCGTCCTTATCTCCTCTTCGTTCTTCTTCTTTCTATTCATCTTTCTTCTTCTTCTTCCTCTCTTTTCTCCATTCTTTTTGTCTGACTATAGGTTTAGTATCGACGTTTTTATGGGGGCTACGGCCTGTTCCTGAACATTGGCTTACCATCGAGTGTCACAGCGCCTCTCCTTCTATCGATAACATCGATTTCTCTCCTTCTTCATCCTTTTCGCCTGTCCCCTCTTCTTCTTCTTTCTTACCAGGCTGTCACTCCCGTGGTGTATCAGCCTCTCCAGAGAGCGGCAACTCAAGTCTTTTTTCTCCTTACGTATCCTCTTCTTCTCAAACAAGCTCATCTTCAATGTTCCACAATCCGTCTGGTTCTCGTCATTCATCATCTTCTTCCTTATCTTCTTCTTGTTCTCCTTCTCTTTCTCGCACCACTCAAGTCTCCTCTTCACCACCTTCTTTCCATCCATCACCCTGTTCTTCTTCTTTAGTTTCTTCATCTACATCTCGGACTTCTCCTGTTGTATCGACTCCCATTGTCTCTGCAGTTCCCTGGTATCTCCTTATTAAGAAATCGACACGTCCTAAGTTGTATTTCTCTCCGGAAGAACTTCTACGTCAGACCCCTTGTGATTTGGATTATCTTTTTCTTCTTCTCCATGAGAACTTTCTCTTCTTCTTTTCGAGTCTTCACGATGCCACAGCTGTTACGACGCACTTAGCCGACTGCGATTCTTCTTTCTTTTCTTCTTCTTCTTCGACAGACTTTTATCGTTCCTCCTCAAAACTTGAAGGGATTTCTCACAATGCTCTTCTCTCAAATGACGATCTTCTTCTCTCACATCAGTATGGCTTGTTAGGGGCGTGGTATTCCACTCTTCTTGCGATTCGATCGATTCTTGATAGTAATACACATCCCTGTAATCCTTCTTCTCAATCCTCTTCATGGCTTCTCTCTTCGTCAAGCAAACAGGGTAAAAGAGGGGGAATGTTTGCTTTCAAGAAAAGTCGTGTGAAAGTTCTTCAAAAAGACATACGATCCAGAGACGAGACATGGAGGTGCTATTGTCTAGGTGTACAGGAGATGATACAAACAAGAGTGAGAGCTGTTCTCCAGTCTTCACTAGCCCAAACTCGACCCCCGATGATAGGAAGGAGAGCGCATTCTATTACTAGTAGTAATAGTAGTAGCAGTAGCTCTTGTTCTTCTTCTTTTCTTACTGGTGGTCAGAATAGTCCAAGAGATGAAAATGATGTGAAACAGGTGAGAGACAGCGGGAGAAGGGAGGACAGTTCTTCTAAGAGGGACAGAGGTGCATGCAGTGATCCTATGCTGGAGAAGATTTCTCCTAGGAAGGAGGATGAATGCGGCCCGTTCTTGGACGGTCAAGGTATGAACAGGAGAGAGAGAGATGTGAGTAGAAAACAAGATGAAGAAGAAGAAAAGAGGGACAAAGGAGTCATCTCGAATCGATCATGTCTTTCCTATAGTTGTGTTCCTTCTCATGATGTGAGAAGAGAAAGAATTTCTTCTCTTGGCGAAAGTTGGAAAGGAGGTGTGAAGACTCAGGTTTCTGCTGATATGAAAGATTTCGACAGAGTTCACAAGTTTATAGAGGAGCAGTTATATAGAGCACATACAGGAGTGATCTCTCTTTCGATTCGGCGATTCTTTATGGAGGTTCTTCCTTATGTCACTAGAATGAATAGGGACAATCGACAAGCAGTTACTTTGGCCTCACCTTCGTCGTTCATGAAGTCATCGGGACAGCTGTCTTCTCTTCATCCCGATGCTTTACAGAGACTTCTCTCAAGAAAGGAAGGAAGGAGAGGAAGTTTATTTAGTTCTGGTTGCCTAGCTTTTCTACAGAAAGTAGAAGAACCCATTCTTCAAAGATTAAGGGGGGCTACGACAGTAGGAGGAACGAGAGGGAGTATAATTACTACGGGGGGAGGCAGTATATCAGCATCGACGATGATGACTGTGGGATCGTTACGAGCAGAAAGTATGAGTAGAAATGATCTCTGGAACCAGGATACTAAGAGTAGCTCGGGAGTGTTAGAAGAGGAGGTGGAAGAAGAAGACGATGAGGAGGAGGAGGAGGATAGCCATAGAACTGCTGACATAACTGGGAGGGATAGAAAGAGTGATGGTGCGATGGCAGTGACGGAAGATTCTTTGGACTATGGAGGTGTCATTCCTTTACCGAGTTTTCATGAGTGGGATGACTTCGAATCTTGGAGATCGGGTCTTTTTTCCTCATCTTTCCACAAAACTCGCGGTGTATATACACCTCATTCAAGGAGTCAAGATGAGGCAAATGGCAGAAGCCAGCAAGTTTTGTTGGAAGGATCCTCACGTATGGGGTCTTGCGAGAGAGTGGATTTCTTGGGTTGTGATGACAGTAAAAGTTCTTCTCAGGTAGCTTTAGGGACCAAGGGATTACAAGAAAGGAACTACTGTCATACAGAGAAGACCTCTGCTGAAGACAGAGAGGGAGAGACGAACAGTGAGAAGAAGCTATCCACGACACCGCAGGAAGGAGGCAATCAATCGGTGTCGTATCCGTGGATCCCGAGAGGACTAGGAGGAAGAGAAGTTTCTGATGAGGATGATATAGAAGATGTGTGAAATATCCCGTTCAATTCATCTCGAAAGAAATGACCTTTTGCCACCGTTCTCTTCTCAACTCTACCATTTTTAAAGAATGTTTGCACTCAATTGCAATCTGTTCCAATTTTTTTCAGCGTCAGACTTTCTGTCGTTTTTCTTTCCTCCTGCTTTCTATTTAATCGTCCTTTTCTTTTGGTACGCGCAGCTCTTTTTGACGGGGAGTCTTGCGAAGGTAAGTTGGGGAGCCGTTTCTGTTGTAGAGAGGAGTTCAGCTGGATGGTTCTCATGGATACTCGTAGATATGTGGGCTGAAGATCAGGGCCTAGAGTGAACTAACAGACATATGAGCTTATAGCTATTCTGGGTAAGAAATACTCTTTGCAGTTTGCGGCTTACCAAGCGACGAAGTGGAAGAGACGGGAGGAGGGTCACATCAGAACCAGCTTTTTTCTTAAGGACTCCCACACCCTACGTCTATGCAGTTATGGATTCTGCTTGAGGTATGACTGCTAGCAGAGGTCCTGTGGCTGCAGCAAGGGAGGCAATCACTAGACGGAGAGGCTGACACACGCCGCGGTTGGCGATGCCACGAGGATCAGCTTTTAGGGATGCTACTAGCCGTGGACGGTCCATCGAATGCCCTCTCAACTCCGGAACACTGTCAGCTCCAAAGAGGTATGTGGCTGCTAGGTTCGCCGGGGACCGGGCCCGGCATGTCCGTCAGACCTGTTGTAAGAGCTCTGTTCCACATTCCCGAGTCTTCGTTACTCGCCATCAGTCTTTCCTTCATGAGAGACTCCGTTTCACGAACTTCACTCCGGGGGCTCACAAAGACAGGACGGCACAACATGCAAAAGTGAACACCGGTGGCACCTTCGTGCCGGATACACACGTGCAAGGGTCCTCGGCACGGGTAGTCCGACTATGTTACATAGCAAGTATGACTGCCAGTAAGCCTGCTGTGGCAGACGCAAGGGAGGTCGTCATTGCGCGAGAGTCAGAGGTGAAGTCTGGGGCGGCCGTCGTCACCACAGGTGGTTTTTCAGCTTTCTTGGGCACGGTGATGCGAACCGCGCAGGGGGCGATCTTATTATCATCAAGTGGAGGGCTCTTGAGATGACCAACACCATTGGTTTCTGTGGAATTGCATAGGTAGCACAAATGCTTTGCTTCTGTCGGTTCAATGGTGTATGTGAATGTGTATACCGGTGTCTTAGCTGGCTCGGGCTCGGGCTGCACATCTTGTGGCGTTCTCGAGTGTTGCTCGGAAGTCACCCCCTTTCCCCTTGCCAATGGATTCAACGCAGCTTCATCTGTCTCGAGCTTCGCCCCAATCTGCTCGTTTGCCAGGGATTTTATCTTAGCAGTGTCGCATCCAGTTTCCTCCGTGTATGCGTAAAAGCTCGCGAAGGTGGTCTTCTCTTTTTTCTTGTCCGCAGGGGCGAGGGTCTGTGAGTTGCCACATTGAAACTTCAGGGGCTGGTCCACTGCAGCTGTCAGGTTCAGGCTGGGTTTCACAACACCACTGCGTTCACCAGCTGCCGTACATACAGGGATGTTGGAGGACCCTAAATTCTCGGGAGGGGACTTAAAGAACGTCAAGATATGGTCATTTTCATTGTACCGCTGGCGTAGGTTGCAATGTACCCCTGCAACAGAGAGGGCGACCACGCCTACCACGAGAAACGGAGGAATGCCGCTCTTGGGCCTGAAGAATTTCATGGTGGCGACGCTCTATGGCCAGAAAGGCGGAAGGAAGCCCACTAACAGGTGAAACTTGTCCAGCAACTGAACACAAGAACGCGAACCAGCCCGGCGCGTTCGTTTGCTGCAGTCTAGCCCCTGCGGAGGTCGAACTGTAGCTAGCAGAGACTTGGTAGAAGCTTCGTGATCTGCAGCTTCGATGCAACGTGGGCAGAAGACGCGCCCTGGTCTCCTCTTTGACGCAAACGTGCCTATCTTGATGTGGCTTAAGTCACACCGGGGTATTCATACTGCGAACTAATCGCGCGAGCTAAAGACACATTCTGTCCCGCCTGCGGCGGGCAGCATTGCCTGAACCTGATCCAGCGGTCATACAGCCTTGAGAACATCTGGGGCCCCGCCAGTGTGCCCTGGGAAATGCTGCAGGTTGCGCCCCCCCTTCCGAGGTGACAAGTCTCGGAGTCCCTAAGGAGAAGCGGAGCCTCACAGAAAATCCATAGTGCGGTTGCTCAATTGACAACCGGTGCAAACTCACAACCCTTTTACTTTGTCAGAAGCGACTCTGGCGGTAGTAACGGGAGGGACAACCGCTTTTTTTTTTTTTTCTTTGGCCACACTGGTTCTTCCAACGCCGGCCCCGTCACGACATTCCCGACGATCAGAACCTCCCTGGCACCGCAATGAGCAGGAGAGGGACCACCCGGTCTTCTCTGACCCGATATGGCACTATTTAACCTGAAATACTTGCTACTAGTCACGCTGTCGTGGCTGAAGTTTTCTTGGGTCCAGCTGCCGGTCCGTCCGTTATCACCGCACAGAGCCCACACACTATTAATCAAAGACGTTTACCGGTACGGGTGTTACTTTCTGCTAAAAAGAGTGCTTGTAGCGACTTTGGTCTTCTCTGAGAGGGTCTGACTGAAGCTTGCAGAATAGGTGTAAAAGTGACTGACCTTTCTGGTGGCTCCCCAAAGCTGAGTCAGAGTGACACAGGAGACTGATCAGGTTGCTTCAGCGGTCTGTCTGCGCGGATCCAAGTCACTCCCTTGGGGCGAAGTCCAGAAAACCCCTCGTCTGCGGAAGCTGTGCGCTGAGGATTTGCTTGTGGCCTGAGGGTGCACAACCCTATGCCGTGTCGTGCATCGATTCGCGGCAGCAGCAGCCAAGGTGCCGCCGAAGGCTGAGCGCGACTTTCTGTTGACCCTATCGCAGTCGTAGGCGGGAAATGAACGATGAAGCCCCGAATGGCTTCATGAGCCAACGAAAACGAAGACACCAGCGGTACCGGTGTCACTATGCGATGCTGGGGGGAAGATACGCGCTAGATGAGAGAATAGTGCAAGCCTGTCTGAACACAACGCGTCTTGCTGGGAACACACTGTGCTTTCATCCCCTCGTTTCCAACCAGCCGCGACTCGGGTGTCATTAGCTCACCCCCGCCCGGCTCCGACGAGCACTTTAAGGGAGAAGTATCAGGAAATTCTGAATGTTGCTCGCGGACACACCTACCTATCTAAATGGTGCCCACAGTATTTATGTGAACCAACATAGCAGATAGTCATTTTCTAGAAGAGTACGACAGAAACGGCCTGCTCACAGTTGGACGTGCAAACGGCCGAAAAAAGGGAGATGGTAACAGCTCCTGGACCCGGCACATGCCGGTTAAGCGGCCAGTAGCGCTGCCGGGGACTGCCGGTTTCTTTCCGGTGCCTAAGTGTCAGTCAAAGGCAACCCGGCGCCTCTGCTCCCCACACAAGGCCACACGACTCCGATCATGATACAGTATTCAATGTCATGTCGAGCACTCTTACCCGGGATCTTTTCGGCCAGACACTCAGACGACGATCGCTAGACGGTAGCCTATTCCTCAGTTAACGGTGTCCGCTTCTCTCCGGCTGACCGCTTATATTCACACCCTTTTGTCGAACAGCGACCGCAAGTTCACCCAGCCGCGAGCCACGTTTTACCACGCTGTAAGTCTCATTAAGCCCTATTTACCTCTCTACGGGCTACTCTGTGGAGTGTGGCTCGTGCGGGTCCGTGCATCAGTGACGTTGCAGCGGAGCAGACTCTGCCAGCTTCAGACAGGGATCCCTAACCTGAACTGCCCATTTCTTTGTCCGCGTTCTCCGTCGTAGAGTCTGTCGCTTCCTGCTGTCCCGTGTATACAACTTTTGTACGTGGTCTGTCATCAGGGGTATTACACCCTGCTTAGATAGGGTGTGTAGCGGATTCGACCTCCATCTCGCAGATTCGACTAAAGCTTGGAAACTACTTCGCCAGCTTAGTTAGTCAATTCTTCCTATTTCTGTTTCCCTCGGCTCTGGCTGAAGCGCAGAACTGCCTAGTCTGTTCGAGCAACCGTCACATGCTTGGTCCCAAGGGGTCAAATCACCTGGCGCTGTTCAGAAGAGCGGCTCGACTTCCAGCTTGCGCGCATCATCCTTTTGTTCTGCTAGGGTGCCGAGAAAGGCAGAGTACAGTGACCTTCGACTCTGTTACAAAGAGCAGTATTGGATTGAATTAGGGAGAACACTAGAGCTCACCAAGCCACCGGGTCGTTGTGAGGAACACGATACCGTGCGCAGCTGAAGTCAGTGCCGATGCAGAGACAGAGCAGAACCCACAGCAAAACCCCCTTGCGTCAACACAGTAACGCGGACGGTTGTCCGAAACTACAGAGGCCACAGACTAACATTCCTTAGCGTCCCTTCTGCACCGATGAGAGACAACTCTGGTGGCATGACCATAGCTCTCATCGGCGCTGCGTGCCACGTCTTCGGCTAAGGTTCGTTGTTACCACAGAAGTGGCTCTCCTGCGCGGACGTAGCTGCTTCAACGGCGACGGCAGTAACACAGTGGTGTAGCTCAGAACGCGGCCATCTTCCCTAGGCGTTCCCACCCCCAACGCCGATGAAACACAGTCGCACGCCAACGGCAGGGAAAAGAGCATACCGGCTATTGGGTCCGTCTGAGCTAAATACCTCGCACGAGCCGTCCCCGTTCCGAGGCGTCGTTTGTGCAAGGAGACGGCTTTGTTTCCGAGGCCTTGACAAGAGGCTTGCTGCCTTTTTGCTGATATGATGGTAGCGCACACACCCGCAGCTGGGCAAGAGAGCGTCAGCCCTGCGGTGCGCGCATCTCCACTCCCTCTGCTACTGCCTGGTCCCATCTCAACCTCACTTCCTCTGCCCTTGCTCATTCGTGCTCTCTTTCCCTTCTATCCTTTCCAGTTTGCTCTCTCTTTCTCTTCACATTCTCATCTCGCAATGATCCACACTCGCAAGGGCTCGGGGCTCTCTGGCACCATCAACTTTTCTCCGGTCTGCCGCTGTGCTCCTGACATATCTTCTTTCCACTCCTCCAGAGTTCCCTCCGGAAGTCTCCGGTGCGCTTCCATCCGCGCGTGGTGCGTATCGTCCTCCTACTGCCTACTGCAACCAGCATGGTATCTCACTGGCCGGAGGCTTTTCAGGTGAAGTACATACTGCGACGATTGCTTCCAGTAGGAAAGGCTGGAAACTGTGGGACGCATATCTTGGGGTGAGAGACCGAGTGAGGGCGCCAGCTGGAGCGGCTCGTGACGGAGCTCCTGTACATCTCACTAAGATGCCGACTAGCTGATGGTGGCGAATTGCTCAGTTAGCGTTCTCCGGTCTTGTCAGTTCGAGTGCATACATTTGGTACCCGCTTTGCGGAGCGAAGCATCTGGCTTTGGCAAATGCGAGCCTGGATCTACAATGCTGTCTCACAGCGACCGCCAGCCAATCATCGCGCGGGTCGGTATTTGGGATGGCTCTCGCATCGGTTAATGCATGAGCGCCACTTCGCTAGCAAGAATCTCTGCCCGCTGCGAGGAGTAGTAAGTGGCCTCCTATTTTCTCCGAGGAGGTCACACTAACGCTGCAGCGCTTTTTCTACGTTCTCCAACCGTGATCACTAGTACACAGCCTCTGTCCGACGGCCGTCACTTCAGGGCTATCAGACACGCAAAACCGGCACCATGCGAAAAAACAGTGTTGGCAGCAATCCCCGAGGTGGGGAGGTGCAGCTATTTTTGCTCACTAAGCTTCCGTGGGAGGTGGAACAGTTAGGTGCACGTGCACCAGCATCCCGTGCACTGGCACTCGTTTTCGGGCGCGTGCCAACGTGGGTACCAGGCAACGTTCCCGCCATCTCCGGGTGGCC
>NW_027158573.1:16568-18379 GCF_002600585.1 Cystoisospora suis
TCGCCAGGGTGAGACGCTAAGTCAGGATGCGTCGGCAGCTGTACACTGGCTCAGCAGTACTTCCACTATATGTCTGGTGGAATAATGGCACGGAGTCTGACGCGGAGCACTAGCAAGAGTTTTTGGCCGGTGCATTTTTTGGGGTTGCACCTAACCAAATGGGTACAATGTAAGACCCCCTCTCGCGAAACTATGAGCTCGAGAGGATTAACTCATGAAGGTGATGAATGAAGGAAACCAAAGGGGGAGATGATTAATTTCGGGGGAGTGGATTTAACAATGCGCTGTGTGTACATAAACTCCAGTAACCTGCTCTAATACCCCGGCGTACCTCGGCTCTTGACAGGGGCACAAGGCCCGAAGTAGGAACACTTTCAGCTTTCATTGTGGCAGAAAGGGGTGAACCCAGGTCTCGTTTGCACACCTCTAGGGTCTACCCCGCAACTTTGGGTGAGCATCCCCAGGATCTACCCCGCAACTTTGAACATCACGAGTCACTCCGCAACTTTGGGTGAGCATCTCTAGGATCTACCCCGCAACTTTGTGTGGACATCCGTAGGAGGCTCCCCCGAACCTGTGGGTGACGACGAGTGTGCAGGATACAAGTATAGCTGAGAGTAAACCTGTTGTGGCTGTGACACCCGAGGCGGTCATCGAACACATTCAGATACCCGATGCGATTGGCGGTGCCACGAAGGCAGCGCTTCCCGATGTCGCTGGCCTGACTGTCCACCTGGCCACTACCAGGCGATAACAATATCTCAACTCGCCATCTCCGGCGATTCAAGCTGCCGGAACTGTCGGCCCGCTTCCGGATGCACGATAGGGGGCCTTCCCTAGGGTGAGGCTGGGCCTGCAATACGGTGTCGTGTCAGCCTGCTAGACCCAGCCTTCGCGCCGGCTGGCGTCTGCAATGCCTGTCACTGGGGGGTCCATTAGTGCCACTTCAACTTCAGGACACTGTCAGCTGCAAAGAGGTGTATGGCTGCTAGGTTCGCCGAGGACGATGCCCGGAGAGTCTGCCAGACCTGCGAGCACTACCCCCAAATCCCAATTCCTGGATCTTCGTTGCTCGGCGTCAGTCTTTCTTCCATGATAGATTCCGTTTCACGATCTCCAGTCCGCGAGCTCACAAGGACAGGACCGGACAACATGCAAAGGAGGACACCGGCGATACCTTCGTGCCGGATACACACGTGCAAGGGTCCTCGGCACGGATAGTCCGACTATGTTACATAGCAAGTATGACTGCCAGTAAGCCTGCTGTGGCAGACGCAAGGGAGGCTGTCAACGCGCGAGCGTCAGAGGTGAAGTCTGGGGCGGCCGTCGTCCCTGGAGCGGGCGCTGTAGTCTTCTGGGGCACCGCGATGTGGACCGCGCAGGAGGCGTCCTTATTCTCATCAAGAAAAGGACTTCTGAGATGGCGATCAACACTGCTGTCTGTGGTGTTACATAGGTAGCACAGATGCTTCACTTCTGCCGGTTCGATGGTGTATTTGAATGTGTATACAGGGGTCTCTGGGACGGGTACGTCACCTGAGCTTGTCTCGAGAGTTGCCCCAATTTCCTCTTCTTCCAAGTTCTTTTCGACTTTGATATCGCAGCCCTGCCCCTCCTTGTAAGCAAAGAAGCTCCCAAAACTGGTTTTCGCCTTTGGTTTCGCTGCCGGGAATAGGGTCTGCGATCCGTCACACCTAAAACTGAGAGCCGTGTTTACCACAGCCGGCAGGTGCAGGATTTTAGGTGCGACGTCGCCGCCGTTTTTTGGTGCCCCGCATACCGGAACTGCGGAGTTCTGTCCGGCGCCGGAC
>NW_027158574.1:0-377 GCF_002600585.1 Cystoisospora suis
AGAGAGGAACAGAGATTACAGGAGGAAAAGAATAAAAGGAAGGACAAGCAGTGTGGAGAAGAAGAGGAAAGCCGGAAAGACCTCACCTTAGTAAATAGATTGAAGAAGGCCGAACGTACCAAGGACTTCAGGGAAAAGATAACGCCCTGGATAATGCCTGTACGAGGGAAGAACACACTATATGGAACAATCACCACGTGGGGACAAAGGACATGGAAGCTGGGGAAGTCTGTGTTTGGTACCAGGCAAGTAACGCGGACAGTGGGAGAAAAAACAAGGAGAACGGACAGCCGTGAGGCCCTCAATCAAGGTCCCAAAGGGCAAGCCAATGTGTTAGCAAACATGGAAAGTATCATGGAGAGACCTAGAGGGCAAAG
>NW_027158574.1:793-1051 GCF_002600585.1 Cystoisospora suis
GGCAGTCCAGTTTGTGTGCCGCACCTTCGGGGAGGGCGTCCGGTCCTTCCGGCTCGACCAAACTGCGCGGGAGGTTCCCTTGTCGTCGATTCCCTCCTGGTGCTTCTTCGGGCTCTATTGCCCGGGCAGCGCGCAGCCGAGCTTTGCGCCCGCAGCCTTCCCAAGGGTCATACGTGCACCGGTTCACGCCTCTCGGGTCGCTTTGCTTACTAGAAGTCCTACTTCGTGCTATTCGGGCCGATTCTCGCACATTCTCAC
>NW_027158574.1:1430-1633 GCF_002600585.1 Cystoisospora suis
TTTTGCACGGTTCCTTGGCCGGGATCGTGTGGAAACCGTGTTTTTTCCGGCTTTTTTCACCGGCGAGGGAGCTGGTCTTCGTAAGCTGTTACGGCTTCTCGGGGCCCGAGGTCTCGTTCCCGCGTGTTTCTTTACTCTTTTCGTGCTTATTGTGGCCCAATGGATAGCAAGTGTTTTTTGATTTCCATTGATACCTATTTTGC
>NW_027158575.1:0-304 GCF_002600585.1 Cystoisospora suis
AAATAGGGTAATATTTGATGACGATCGGGGCAGGATTGTAAAATCCTGACAGCTTCCCGGGGCCCGAGGTCTCGTTCCCGTGCGTGTTTCTTTACTCTTTTCGTGCTTATTGTGGCTCAATGGATAGCAAATGTGTTTTGCTTTCCATTGATACCTATTTTGCATGGAAAGTGTGCAATTCTCCTACCCGGACCGCCTTCTGCTTTTCTGTGTGCGGCGTCCGTTGTCTTGTGGGCGCCGCCGCATGCAGATTCTAAAGCGGGAGGATTTCCCGCGTGAAATTCCCTGGCCTCCTTTGGCCTTT
>NW_027158576.1:0-231 GCF_002600585.1 Cystoisospora suis
CGAGCAGCGGCAAGACCTTTCCCATCCCTTGTCGTTACCTAATAATGCACACCTTAACATTTGTTTTGTTGTCTGATTTGTTCTTTCAGACTGCCCTTCCCGCTGCGGGTGATAAGCAGTCGACATTCTTTGCTTAATTTTTAGCGCTTCGCACAACGCACGCCACAATTCCCCCGTGAATCGTGTGTCCCGATCGCTTAAAATAGCTTTCGGAACACCATGCAAACGAAT
>NW_027158577.1:0-9663 GCF_002600585.1 Cystoisospora suis
GCCTGTCAGGCGACACTTCCCCACAGGCAGTGGAACACGGAGTGAAGCGCGATGAGCCTAATGAGGAAGTGTCGCCTGACAGGCACGTGAAGAGCCCAGCGTTGGGCGCGCCTTCCGAGGCGGACGCAGAAAGGCGCGAATCTCCGGAGGAAGTGGGACACGAGGAGGAGCCTGATGAGGCTAGTGAGGGTGAAACGTTGCCTGGAGGGGACGTGAAGAGCCCAGCGTTGGGCGCGCCTTCCGAGGCGGACACAGAAAGGACCGAATCTCCGGAGGAAGTGAGGGAAGAGGAGACGCAGGATGAGGCCAGTGAGGGTGAAGCGTCGCCTGACACGGACGGCGGCATTTCACCGTTGGGCGCGCCTTCTGAGGCGGACACAGAAAGGAGCGAATCTCCAGAGGAAGCGGGACACGAGAGGCGGCACGAGGATCGCGGAGACGGAGTGGCTCGTAACAGGGACGTAGACGAGGCAGCGGAGAAGCCCTCTCCTGAGATGGAAGCAGGAAAGCCCGAATACCCTAGTGTCGCGGTAGCGTTTTCGTCGTCACCTTCTGCAGACACTCGTGCTCCGAGGGAGACAGGCACCGCACTAGTACCGCCCAGGAAAACGGATGGGCCCGCGAGGAAACAGACGGCGGAAGGGCTTCCACCGCACTCGGCAGGCCACAAGGAGGACAGCGCCGCAGTAGTTGCCTCGCCGCTACAAGGGCTGTTCTTCAATGTAGATCGGGCTGCCAGCGCGGGGAGCTCAGACACGCCACTGAATAGAGAAGGCATTATCTTCAACCCAACGGTTATAGACCAACTCATCGCTGCCATCGCTGCCCAAGTGGAGAACAGGGATGGCTCCGCTCCCCTCTTTCTGCCTTCGATTTGTCCTGCTTGCAAGGTAGAGATCGTCACTTACGCTCCGATTCACCTGCCGGATATAGGAGAGGGCAGAGAGTTCGAGCGGGCGCGACAGCAACTTAACTATCTCCAAGCTCGGCACACGCCACAGGATTTCCCGGAAGAAAGTAGAGACAACGCGGAACCCTCCAGGCCCCGGGCACCTGTTGATGGGATGAGCAGGACAGCAGGCGTAGCTTCCTTCATACGTGTCGAATCTGCGCAGTCTCCGAGCACCCCAGCAACCGCACAATCTCAGAGTTCGACACTGGAGTCGTCGTCGGTGCTAGAGCCTCCTGAAGCCAGAGACCTCCCGCAAGACCTTCAACAAACCGTGACGGCAGTACAGACCAGGGCAGGCGACTCTCGGGAGAGCACTTCGAGTGAGAACCGCAGAAAGAGACCAAAGGAACTTAGGGGTTTGTCAACGGACACGCGAAACACACAAGCGGTGGTTCTGCAGGAAGGCGGCCTTTCACGAGTGTCCTCGTCCCTCAAGGCCAGCCGGCCGACGAAGCATGGTAAGATGTGACGTCTCAGGTTGGAGCCCGCAGGCGTATCTAAATCAGGAAACCGTTGACTGCGTCACAACGATACTAGGGGCGCTCAGGGCCGATGTAGTGTGTGTCACCTGTTCGCACCAAAACTGAGGAGCGCTACACTCACAACTACCCGTCGCAGTGAAAACTGAGGGAAGAGTACCGGGGTCCGCTGGTGTAGAGGTCGCTGGTGCAGACCGCCTTGAAGCAGCACAACACTCTGCCGCGCGACATTTTTGAAGACCGCCACCTACAGGGGAAGAATTTCACTCCATTTTTCTTACCGAACACTGCAGATTTGAGCAACCGAACGTTTCACTTAGACAGTTACAACTGATGTTGGCGTGGATCTGAAGTTCCTTCAGCGAGGGACCCCGCTTGGCTCAGTAGCATCTCGCCTGGACGCAAGCATCTTGATCCTCGTGTACTTTGGGCTTCATTTGTCGTAATGTATCACCTGGCTCCTTAGCTTCGCAACAAAGGTATCAGGAGCAGCCACTGGGCAGTCCAGCCCGTACGCGGTTGCGTGCTTCGGCATGTAGGCACTTTCAGGAACATCGAAATATGTCATGGAAGCTCCCTTCTGAAGAACAGGTTCTTGCTTGGTCTTTTTTCACTAGTGCACATCCAGACAGGCGTAAATGTCTTGCCGCCGCGGTCCTCAGTGACATGCTCAGATGAACGGGATGCTCATGTCGTGCGCACGGATGAAGTCGCCTCAGCCACTACGCATGGGCCTCCATCGTCTCTCCCTGTCTTTACAGAAATAGCACCTTCCGCAGATGATCCCAAACCACCAGGCGTTCACCGGAGCCGGCTAGAAGCTGGCGAAGAAGAAGGTGTTTTCGTCGTGATGTTTGCATGCTTTCCAGAAGGAAAGGGCGACACCTCACTTATGGTGGCCAACCTAGAAGTTCGGGTTTCGGTAGGCTAAGCAACCCAACAAACCACGGAATAGGCTGCGACCTAACTTGCAGTTCGCGGCTGCGGCGACGCCATAACGGTTCGCCACGACGCACTATGTAGACCCGGGACTCGACAGAATTTGCTACCCCGCAGAAACTATGGCTACCGCCGGACGATTTTCTCACGGACTGTTATAGCTTTCGTGGGCTCAGAAGCCGGTGCGAAGATATGCGTCATACACTGTACTTTGCCACTCCATGGGGTGACCGCCGATGCCTGTTTCTTTTTTTTTCCTTTCTGTACTTGCAGTCAGAGATGCCGACCCCGGTAACCGCGTAGAGTGCTTCCAAGCCACACTGAAGCGATAGAGGGTCGCACACGAATGACGACGAGGCGCTTTCCATTTCACTGCAAAGCTGGGAAGCCCACCCCCAGTGAATTCTTTGTGTATAAGCCACTGCACCGAATCTTGGCCCTTGTCAACTGGAATTCGCTTTGGCCGTTTTCCTCGGCAGACACTCCTTGAAGTTCAGCGGTGTGAAGAAGATAAAACTGACTTGTATGCAGCTTTAACACTCAGTCGGACTGACTGTGCACCCGACTACGTGTGACAAGAAGCACTGGGCGTCCGATGTGACGCGTGCTGTCATCCAAGTGTATCGTTTCAAAATGTGTGGTTATGAGTCATTTTGGCTTGGAGCTGATCCCTTTTTCGTCGCCTCACAGTGGCAACAGGTGAACTGTACAAGATTTGTAAAGGTGTATGAACGTTGTCCGGGTAACTGCCCTAGAAGGAGCCGCACCAGTTGTAAAGCGTTGCTCAGCTGATTGCCCTCCCCTGGGCCGACGGCCGGGTGGCCAGACTGTGGTTTTCGCTAGCTGAGTGGTCGACGGATTCCTACAATTCCTCGGCACATGACGGCGGCACAATTTTATGCGCATTCGAGAGACGAGGAGGCGGTGGGCTGTTTTCCTCTTTCCGGCCTGCTGTCCTGAAAGTTGTCCGCTTTGTACACATCCGCAACATCTCTGCTCAGGTTTACTAGCTACCGCACGCTAGATACTGTGACGGAGTCTGCTCTTGCTTTCTCGCAGTTACGCGAGCCACCCTAAACCCTGTACTACGCGAGTGCTGCCTGGATCGCTCAGTGCGCCGTCAGCATTCCAAGTGGGTAGGTCCCGTCTCAACAAACCCGTAGTTGATGCCTCGGGGTCTTTGGCCGGGTTTGCAAGGCTTGAGTCTGTCTTTGCTGTGGCGACGAAGACGCGTCTAACCAAATCAACGTGACACTGAGGCTTTTCAAGCCTTGCTCAGTCTTTGTACTGAAGGAAGACTGCGTACCCGAAAGACGCAGCATGTGACGATTTCCACAACTTCCACGGGTTGGCATGTCAGGCTGATGGAGCCCGGCAATCGTCCTCAGGGCCGCCGAGCAGATTCGTACTCCTGGTCGGCACCGACTTTAAGAATCCGGCTCACGCACTTGACTTTAAAAAAAGTTCAGAACGGCAAATCGGGAGAAAAAAAAGTTCCTTTTTTAGAACCGTGACAAGCGACCACTCACCCAGCACAATAAAACAGTCGTCACCTCACGAAGCAACGACGCACGTTTATTCTGGCAGTGTCGGGTGTTCTCCTCGAAACCCATACTGTCCCTCTTAGAACAAAAACCAATTTCCTGCTGAAGTACGGGCGAGCATACCCTTTCGCGCAAGACAGCTGCCACTCGAACACCGAGAAGGAACACGTCGAAAGAACAGCCCTTTTGTCCGTCCTTACCCATGTGGTACTAGGACGGAGTGCAGCAGCGTACACAAGGATACGCACGACGAGTATACTCACTAATGATATTAGACGAGAGAAAAGGCACGCGTCGTCCGTGCACTCGAAGTAGACAGACTGAGACCCCGTCATCTGTAATGCGATGACTGCCATCAGCACCACGGGCACTCTGTGAGAAGCACACCTGTCTTCTGTCTACAGACTGTAATCACACCGACAAGATCAGCTTGGATGTCCGCCCAGACACTCTGTCGCTGACACAATTTGGAGAGTCCTCATTGGGTCTGAACGATGCAGTCTGTCTTGTTAAGACACTTCCTATTCCTGTCCGGGCACTACTTGCGGCCCTTCTCCGCAACTCCCACAACCGGAGCATCCCCCACACACTCGGCGGACGAGACGCCCGGAGGCCCAAAGAAACCGTGGAGCCCGTATACCGACCTGACCAGAGAAGCGGTCTCTAGCCGGGATGGCAAAAGCCGGTGGGCTCCCAAACATCTGTACACGTGTTTCTGGGGAAAGGATGCCTGCGTATGGGGGGTACGGTTGCTATTGCGAAGACTCAACATGCGAACGCACGCTGTTACATTACAGTCGTGCACGCATGCCCACGCGATGTAAAAGTAGAACCATCCTGTACTGGACGCAACGCAACGGAGGTTCAAACAGAGCCCAGTAGGACAGCGGACAGTTTCTTGAAAAGCAAACTTCAGAAGTTTTGCGCCTTTGTCTCCTCAGGCGGTTCGTTCTCTCACACTCATGAATGAAAGAGTAAAACAGAAAGGTGACGACCTGAACACCCCCTGGCGCAAGAGACAATTTACAACAAAGGATTTTATGCATGAGGACAGCGCTTTTTGGAGCTCGACACGATTAAGACAGACCGCCTGCGGCAGCCATGAGGGCGGCCCAGCCCGCAAGATGCCAGGAAGAGAGCTGCCTGCAGCGTGCAAGGAACTTGTGAAGCTTCGCGTACGACGCGGGGATGTCTGCGAACTGCACACAAAAACCGACGCGAATGAGTAGTACGTAACACGGCCGTTTAAACCAGTATTGGACCAAAGACAAGTGCGGAGATGACGGGTTGCGCGCTCCGATTCTCTTGACTGTCACCCGTAACATGCGTGCTCCCAACACCAAAACTCAGGATTGCTGGAATCTACCGACAAACCTAAACACACAGTCATCCCACATAGCCCTCTCCCCAGTACACCTGACACTCATTCGATTCACTAGAAAGATGTCAGGCGATGCCATAGTGCGCAGTGGAGCGACGGCCTGCAGGCGGGATAGAAACAAGCCATGGAGCCCTGCTGCGGTAGGAACGTCCTTGACATCATGCATGTTGCTACATTTAGCGGAGGCTGAACCATAAGGGGGCGACAAAGACTCCAGAACACGACACAAAAGGAAGATTATCTGGCCCAAATTGGCCAATTCGTTCCTCACACACGTCGCGAAAAAAAGCCTAAAGACACGTAGCAACATTGTGCCATATCACACCGCAAACGACAAACCCTTTCTTGAGCGAAGAAAAGGTGCAAACTGGACTCTTCAGCGTCAAAAACGTACGTAGGATCTATCCTGAGCGTTCCTAACAGGCATAGGCAGTACAATGGGTAGAGTGCAGAATACAGTAGATTCGAGAACAATCGTGTACAGACCCATGAGCTTCGACGGCTTGTACCGACATACTTAAGTGTGTACTCTCGGCTAACTCACCCACAAGTACTGCAAACTCTCGTGATGCTTCTCAGCAAGAAGTTCCATGAGATCGTCTCCGTCCTCTTCCAAAAAGTTCAGACGTCCTCTCCCTGATCTTCCACCCCTCAAACCTTCACAGTCACTTGACAAGGAGGCCGGACTTAACGCTGCTGCTTTCTGCGCTCTTTGAACTACTTCTCCCCACAGCTCTCCTTCCAGCGGTTCCTCATCGAGGAACTCTTCCTCCCCCTGGCTTACATCGTGTCCCCCTGCCCCAAACAGTTTCGATGGTGTAGATACACAGGAGAAATTCACACACAGGGTCCTGAGTTGTTGAGGCGGGAGAGTCCTTATGAAGTCTTCCAAGGCATGAATCCTCTCCAAATCTTCTGTTTCCTCTGTTTCGAAAGAAACAGATCCTCTCGCCTGGCCTCTCACATGACTGTTGGGCATTAGTTGGGTGACACACAAATGACGTAACCGAGGCAGTCGCCCGCAGAGACCTTGCAACAGCACTGCGGGTAACGGGACTTCAAGCACCAAACACTCTAAAAACGCCAAGCTGGCAAGCCCTGGTGTTTCCTCGTCCAGTCGAGATGAGCAAAGCGACGAAGCATCCTTTGAGTCAGCCGGCTGCGCGCACTGAGCTCTCATATCTACTTCGAGTTCTGGGGGACACAGCCGGCTATGCCTTGCTGGGACCCAAGCCTGTGGAAGAATCCCTACGGGGCTCGTGGATGGGGCTGAGAGGAGTGGGGGCGTTTGAGATGCCGGCCCGCCGAATCCCGACTCACTGAGTGCTGCTCCGCTGAGGCATGATGAGCACCCGTAGGAAGGACGGTCGCTCAATGAGGCAACCGCTTCTGAGGAAGATGTCTGAGGTGAAAGAGACTGGCACACGACCCTTGATTCTGGAAGAGCAATCTCGCTCATTGAAGACACGGAATCTCGACGAGAGGATCCAGAAGGAAAGCCAGAGAAGACGGGGGAATCAACGACATGACCTTGGGCCGCCGACCACGGTGGAGACAGAGGCACTGACCGGGTGGGGGATGAAGGGCCAGTCCCCGTGGAGGACGTGCAGGGAGACGACCCGCAAACAGTAGAGGCATCACAGAATGTCTCCACTCCCAGAGTCTCGGGAAGATGTTGAGTAGGCGTAGGAGAGGGAAGAGCAGTGAGAATATGGACGGGAGTTTCTGGAAACAAACGAGCAGAACGCCTGACGGAAATATAGCATCACGTGTGAGCTGCAAGAACACACAGTTATCTGCGTTGTTCCTGATGGGTCTACACGCCTCCGGGTGTCTGAACTAACACACGCGCACTTCATGCGGCAACTAGAAACCAAGAAAAAGACGGACCGATCTTTTCAGAGGCGGTTGGCGGCAGAATGCAAAAAATGCGGTACTATTCGGGAGTCACGCGTTCAGCGGCGCACCTTTTCCCCTGAAATATGTACTTTTGACTATTATCGGTAGTGCTATGCCTCACACTACATTCATTATGCATGAGAGACTTGCTTCACCCTGGTGTCTTCTATCTAGTCTACCTAGGATCGAAACGGAATCTTGACAGCAACCTGCAGAGACCAAGGAGTGAACCAGCAACACGCTGAGGACCTTCATATGTGAAGTTTGACCTCAATTAATTACAACGCCCCAGCCCCATACAACCCGCCGAGGGGAGGATTTCATGGCCGATATGCTCTTCGGCACCTCGGCATGCTAAGACAGAGCAGTGGGAAAACGCCCCCACATTATCCATGGTATCCACGTAGAGAGTCACACGTGTCACCAGGACTCCCCTCGAGATCCAGGGCTGTAACATAATAAATCGCAACTCGGAAACCAACACTGCAGACAGCCGAATGGCTGGAAGAAAGCACGGAGCTCACCAATGCGAAAGATACAGGAATCAGGGGGACCAAGACCGCGGTAGAGATCGAGTCTCTGCAACAAGGGAAGGGAGAAGGAAGGCGGGCTGTCTGCCTCTTGGGCAGAAAAACCATCTTCCGCTGCGTTGAAATGACCAGCTTGTGTCCGAGCACGCCGTGACCCGCTCCGTTTTGACTTCGTCCCAGGAAAAAGAAGGAGGGAGAGAAGCTCTGCCGCCTGTTGGCTGGAGTACACTGACAGCTGGAGCCTCGAAATCCACAGAAACGGTGGGAGGCGCTGTCTGAAGGGGAGGGTCGTTTGAGTGAGACGACCGGGAAAGCGGTTGCATAGTCGCTGTCTGCCGCTTGAAGCAAGGCGCAGCAGTGCAGTCTTTCCGTCTGTGAACGTTGCGTCCACGTCTCTCCAGCTGAAAAGAGAGAGGGCAGCGAAAGAAAGCGAAAAACTGTACCACTGCAAGCGAAAGAAGACACGAGCAGATCCGGACTCCGCCTCATCGTGCGTCCACCACGAGATCAAAACGCTGGAAAAGCATGTAACAGGTCCTAAGAGACTAACAGCGGCTATGCGCTTCCCCAGGTCCATGCAGCAGGGCAGCGTCTGCTTTTACGTATGGGTTTGACTGGAGTTCCTAGCACTGTACCCCTCATCCGGTCTGGTCTCTACTAAACCGGCTATCCGGGTTTCGTGAGCATCAAAGGGCACCCTTGAAATTGTACCTCGAATTCTGATCTGCCGCTTCGCTCCAGGACCTGCAAACTCTTGCGAGTGTGCGCCGGTCTCGCCATGGCAAGCACTCCAGAAGCTGCGCGACGACCTCTGGCTGCTGTAGAGCTGCCGAGTGCCCAGGAGAATCCGAGCTAGGCGAGGTAGAGGCAGGAAGCACGTTCCGCCTCATTGGGTTAGAGTTTTGTTGGCCTTGCAAGCTGCTTCGATTCAAACCAGAGCCAGCCCCGCATGCTGTCGCTCGAAATTGCCGGGTTTTTTCTCCGGTGGACGGCGTCGCGAACGGTCGAGAGACAGTCGATCTGCCATGAGGATCTGTTACATTCATGATGACCGCGGCGATCTAAAAAATTAGGAGACGTAGACTCGCGAAATGTAGTGGAGTCTACGGAACAGGACGGGCAACAAGGAGTGCCAGGCCGGCTCTGCTGTTGGGGTGTAGTCAACTCCAGATGCGCCGCTGGACCTGCGGGGGGACAAGACGCGCTCAGACTCAAGCGATTGAGCGCCGCCTCCGCCATGCGATCCGATCTCCGTACAACTCAAGACGGTCAGAATACAAGCAATAATTGAAAACACGCCCAGAAGAAAAAACGATACGTATCGAGTCGACTTTAATGCCACAGCGTGACGGTACATTGATGCGATGGTCGTGAGACTGCCGCTGAGCTGATTGCTTCTACTGCATGACAGGGCCGCCGGAATAGTTTGAATTACGGTCAATCATCGACCACATGCAGGACCAACTAAAAAGGAAAAAGCGAAAAACAAAACGTAAGTGCCTTGTGTTAGCTGAGAAAAGCCACGCCATTCCGGGAAAGAGAGGTGTCTCTCCCGGGGAGCGTCTTCGAGAACTGCTCGCTAGCTAGGGGGCCGGGGGTTGTCCCGGCAAGTCCACGGCCGCTCGCTGCGCGCGACTATTTTTAGCAGCACTTTGCTCTACTCGCCTGTGTGAGGGGGTTTCCCGTGCTGCTTCTATACCTCATCGCACGGGCACTCTGCCGTTTGGAAAGAAGTGGAGGGGGCGCGTCCATAAAACTAATTCCGCCGTAGCACCGCAGAGAGCAGAACGAGACCGACGTGTCTGCGAGCTGCGTAAGATACCCGTCAAAGCCGACGCTGCTTCGCGAGAGCAGCTGAAATAATCTAATGAGGTTTCCTGTCCGCTTTCAAGCAATGCGCCAGTCGGCCGACATGCAAGCGGACAGGAAACCTCATTAG
>NW_027158578.1:0-372 GCF_002600585.1 Cystoisospora suis
GAGCAGCCTAACGACCTCGGAGTCCCATGCGGAGGTTAAACCCAGATTGCCCCGAGTGTTGCACATGAGCCCAGATCGGCGAGAAGAGGGATTTTCGAGAGGGGAGCGTTTTCAGCCGAAGATTCGAGTACAGCAAGCAAGAGCAACTCTGTGGAGGCCCGCAGAGACAGAAAGAGGCGCGTCGGGAGATAGGACCGTCTGGGATATCGAGACCGCACTTCGTAGCGAGACGGTTCGGAAAGGGACAGAACGGTCCCATACTCGGAGGAGGCGACTGCCGCCGAGATAGCGGTAGAGGGAGGTCGTGCACAGGTCAAGGAACCCCGGTGAACTTTCCGCACGCGCAGAACCCGTGTATTCCACCGAGGTAGG
>NW_027158579.1:0-700 GCF_002600585.1 Cystoisospora suis
GGATGCTGCTGTCGGACCAGTCATCCTCGGTCCCAGAAGACAACCTGAGGTCGAACTCTTGTTCGGAGCACTCCGACGAGGAAGATTCGTCCTCTTCCATATCGAAAGCACGGGCCACCACACGGTGGTGGACGTCGATTCGACGGGGAAGAGTCAGGCTAGAGCGTCTAACCGAGGAACGCGCCATGATAAAAGAGTCAGAAACACTTACAGAGGGTGTAAAAAGAGAAGTCAAGTTAGTGGTAGCACTTAAAAGGAACGATAAACAGGTCAGAGACATAGAAAGGGAATCAGGGAGCTGCTTCGAGACGGCTGAGAGTGAAGAAGAGGGAGGAAGAAAGCCCGTGAAAGGGACCGAAGGTTCGTCAAAGACGCCTGTCGCCTTCAGAAGGGAAAGTTTAGGGGTAAAATCACAAGGAAAAACAATAAGAAGGGATCAGGGAGAGATATTGGAACAAAATGATCCTTTCAAAGGATCGGAAGATGGTCCGGGGGAGGCCGAAACTAGCGTGGAGGAAGGAAAAGGGGGCACTAATGACCCGAAGAAGGAACGACAGACCAGGAAAGAATTCGGAAAGAAGGAAATAGTAGTGTCAGGGAAAGGTTTTGGAGCAAAGAGGCGTAGGGAAGAAGAAATAAGAGGAAAGGAAGCGTTGGGAGAGTCGAGTCAGGGTCGACAAACGCTCGGAAGCGGTCACCC
>NW_027158579.1:918-1046 GCF_002600585.1 Cystoisospora suis
GACAATCGACTTTAGACGTCCCCGACGGGACGAGTGAAGACGAACAGGGAGCTTGTCAGGCTTTTGCAATCCTGCCTCGATCGCCACTAAACTAGTGGCCTATTTTTACCAGAGTGGCGATCGTAAGC
>NW_027158580.1:0-358 GCF_002600585.1 Cystoisospora suis
AAAGACCTTTTAAGCACGCTAGGCGCAATAAGCAAAGAGTAGCACTAAGTTCTACGATCTAGTAAAGCCGAGCGGAACGGCGAACGAGCCGGCCGCGCAACCCGCGCCCCCAGCTTGAGATGCCAAGGGCCGGAAAGTGTTCAGAAGCAGCATCGTTTCACGATTAAGGCTTCTAGGGAAGCCTAACTTGCATAATCAGAGTCCTAAGACTCGTTAAAAGAGAAAGAAAGACCCAAATTTAGCTATAGGAGGTCATGGGAAAACGGCCGGGGACCGCACCTCCCAGGGAGGCGGGACGACCGGCCGGCTCAGAGAGACACACGACCGGAAAAAGGGGAAATGGTTAGGGACCGGCCTC
>NW_027158581.1:0-292 GCF_002600585.1 Cystoisospora suis
TGCCGGGCTTCCTCTTAGACCTACGCCTTCAGGTCGGCTTCAAACTAGGCCGGCGGCTATTATTCGGGGCTGCGCTAGCTCTGAGGGGACAGCTAGGGTTCCCGGCCGGCCGTGCAGGTTGCTCCGAGCATCGATCCCGGGCGTTCCGTGGGCTCTTTCGCCCAACTTTTGGACCAATGAGCGATTAAACCGCATTAGGCACCCCTGGGTGCCGTAATGTACAAGTTCTCGCACAAGGAAAGTTCTCTACTGCACAATCATTCTTCTCTCTTCACACAATCATTGTTCTCTC
>NW_027158581.1:940-1122 GCF_002600585.1 Cystoisospora suis
TCTCTTCTTTTTCATTTGCTTCCATTAGGCTCCTCTAGGAGCCGCTCTTACCTAACTTCCGGCCTTCCTGGGCCATCGTACTAGCGTGGGCCAGCGCGCTAGTCGTGCAACGCGCTGGAGGCTAAGGTCGTTTTTGCGGTTTCTACTAATATTACTTTCCCGCCTGGATGCGGGGTCACAGA
>NW_027158582.1:0-228 GCF_002600585.1 Cystoisospora suis
ACAACTCAAGCCGGTTCAACTTCGTCTCGAATCTACGCCTTCTGGTTGGCTTTCGGCTAGGCTGGCGGCTATTATTCGGGCCGCGCTAGCTCCGAGGGGACCGCTAGGTTCCCCGGTCGGCCGTGCAGATCGTGTTGAGCATCGATCCCGGGCGTTCCGTGGGCTCTTTCGCCCGACCTTTGGACCAATGAGCGATTAAACCGCATTGGGCACCGAGGGGTGCCGTAA
>NW_027158582.1:735-938 GCF_002600585.1 Cystoisospora suis
CCCTCTATTAACGAGGTCTACGATTCTTATTATACAAGTTAGGCTTCCCTAGAAGCCTTAATCCTGGAAAGGTGCTGCCTTTAAACATTTTCCGGTCTCCGATCTCTCCAGCTGGGGCGCGGGTTGCGCGGCCGGCTCGTTCGCTGCTGCGCTTGGTTTAGCTAGGTCGCGAACTTTAGTGTAATTTTCCTTTCTTTTGTGTC
>NW_027158583.1:0-131 GCF_002600585.1 Cystoisospora suis
AAGAAAGAAAGAAACGAGAAAAGAATCGACAGATGAAAAGATAAACAAGACACACTCTCTTCATCTTGTTCATCGCCGCTACCATACATACAAATAGATTTATACACGTCTTTAACACCGACACCTATCTA